>NW_027688128.1:0-7037 GCF_054177405.1 Leptonychotes weddellii | reverse complement strand
ATATACCTTCTGCCCCTCTCTCTCTTTCTTCTTCTTCTGGAATCCCAATTATTCTAATACTGTTTCATCTTATGGTATTACTTATCTCTCGAATGCTGCCCTTTTGATCCAGTAGTTGTTTATCACTCTTTTTCTCAGCTTCTTTATTCTCCATCATTTGGTCTTCTATATCACTAATTCTCTCTTCTGCCTTATTTATCCTAGCAGTTAGAGCCTCCATTTTTTATTGCACCTCATTAATAGCCTTTCTGATTTCGACTTGGTTAGATTTTAGTTCTTTTATTTCTCCAGAAAGGGTTTCTCTAATATCTTCCATGCTTTTTTCAAGCCCAGCTAGTATCTTTAAAATCGTTATTCTGAACTCTAGTTCCAACATCTTACTATTGTCCATATTGATTAGGTCCCTGGCAGTCGGTACTGCCTCTTGTTCTTTTTGTTGAGGTGATTTTTTCCATCTTGTCATTTTTCCAGAGGAGAATAGATGAATGAGAGAACAAAATGCTAACAGGGTAACAACGACCCCAGAAAAATATACACTAAACAAATCAGAAGAGACCTGAAACCGGGGGAAAATGGAAAGAAAGAAAAAAGAAAAGAAAAAGAAAAAGATAAAAACAAACAAACAAACAAACAAAAACAGAATATGATCAAATATGATCAGGCTGATAAACAGATCAGTGCCACACACTAGATTTTGGGCATATTTTGGTCTGTTATAAGAATGTGCCTCCCAAAATTTTAAAGAAAGAAAAACTTATATATGTACAAAAATAATGGTAAATACGATGAAAGGATGGAATATAACTGTAAAGATGAAAATTATAAAAGATTTTATAAAAGGAATTGATAAGAAGTTGGTTGAAAAAAGAAAGAAGAGGATTTAAAAAAAAAAAAGGGAGAAAGTGTGATCAGGCAGGAGACTAGAACAAAGCCATACACTAGAGATGTAGGGTATATTTTGTTCTGTTAGAAGAAACCGTACCCCAAAATTTTAAAGAGAGAACAACTTATATATATATACCAAAAAGAAGGTTAACTACTATGAAGGGATAGAATATGACTCTAAAAATGAAAAATAAAAAATATTTTTTAAAAAAGGGATTAATAAGATGTTGGTTGAAAAAGGGAAAAAGAAAAATTCAAAAAAAAAAAGAAAAGAAAAGAACGTTAAAAAAAATTAACTTTGAAAGACTAAAGAATCATGAGAAAAAAGCCTTGAATTCTATGTGCAGTATTCCCCTAGCTCTGGAGTTCTGCCATTCTCATTGATCAGTAAACTTGGTCTTGGCTGGCTGTTCTTGCTGATCTTCTGGGGGATGGGCCTGTTGCCATGGTTCCCAAATGTTTTTGCTGGAGGCAGAATTGCCCCGCCCTTGCCTGGTCCGGGCTAAGTAATCTGCTTGGGTTTGCTCTCAGGAGCTTTTGTTCCTTGCAAGCTTTCCGTGCAGCTTGAGAGGATGAGAGTGAAAATGGTGGCCTCCCAATCTCCACCCCAGGGGAGCCGAGAACTCAGGGCCCCACTCCTCAGTGCGCCCCCAGAGAAAAGCAGTCAGTCACTCCCATCTCCCTGGTCTCTGGCCACACTCCGTGCTCACCCAGCCTGTGACCGAGCGTTTCTATCTCTGGCTCACGACCCCGTGTGGAGTCTCCAAACCCAGCAGATCCCTGCGGTGCACTCCCGCGCCACTCCTCCCGGGGGAGGAAGGGGAGTCTCCCCAGATCTGCCACTTGTTGGGTCCCTGCTGGAGGAGCAGGGGCCCGACTATGCCGCGGATCACAGTTTATCACAACCCCGAGCTAAAACCCGCTCCTCGGCTCCGTCTCTGCAGCCGGCTTCCCCGCTCCGATACCTGGGCGCTCTGCTGCACTCAGGCACCCCCGGTCTTTCTGTGACCCCGAGGGTCCTGAGACCACACTGTCCCAGCAAGGGTTCCACCTCCCGCTTAGCCACTAGAGCGACGTCCCTCAGCTGAGCAGACTTCTAAAAGTTCCGATTTTGTGCTCCGCTGCTCTATCACTTGCTGGTAGTGGCTTATGGAGGCCCCTTCCCCCGCCGTCTATCCTCCCGAATATCACCTTGGATTCACTTCTTCACACGTCCTACCTTCCAGAAAGTGGTCACTTTTCTCTTTAGAGAGTTGCTGCTATTCTTTTCTTCAATCTCCTGTTGAGTTCATAGGTGTTCAGAATGGTTTGATCCCTATTTAGCTGACTTCCTGGGACCAGATGAAATTTAGGTCTCCTACTCCTCTGTCATCTTGCTCCTCCTAAGCTGGTGTTCTGATTTTTAGGGGATAGTTCCTGCAGGTCCTTGTAACTCAGTTGTAAGCTTCTTCCCTGCAAGTGTCCTGTGTCATGAGAGACTCCTGGTGGTGTGGTCACCAGCAATGTCCTGGGCACTTGGAGGCTATCTGGGTCTCATGCTGCCATTTGGGCTGGAGCCCTTTGCCAGTTATGGGTGATGTGATTCAAGACCTTCTAACCATGAGCCCAGTTTTAAGGCAGGGGGCACCTGTCCAGTCCCTAGCCCCCTCATGGACACCAATATCCTAGCCCCTCCTGTTGGGTCTGACTCCAGTCTCTGCTGCTTGAGGGTGGCAGGAGTTTGGTCTTACTTGCCGCTGTAAGTTTTCACCTGGTGGTCCTTCTTTCAAGGATACCATTCTGTTCTAGGTATATGAAAAACTCTTTCTTGTTTTTGAGTGCAGCTATGCTTTGACTATTTATTTTCTCTCATTTCTACCTGCTTGAAAACAGAAGGGAAAGATTTCTGTGCTCAGTCAGCCATCTTAAACCGGAAGTCACCTTGAACCGGAAGTCGACTTAAAGTGGAAGTCAACATACCGGTGGAGATACAAGAAGTGCCCAGTGGCTTTTATAGTTTGGATTTCATTCTGAAGGTAATCAGGGGATGACTGAAAAGTAAAGTTATCTTCAGCCCAATGGCTGGATAACCACATGGCAATTGTAGTTACCGTGGCATCCTGGTCAGCTCACTGGCATTCAGAGGCACCTCCCAATCCCTAGCGAGGCAGCTATCTTTATGTAGGTCAGAATACAATGCAAATTGCTCATGATCCTCTCCGGATGCTGTTAAACAGTTATGTTGTTAAGTAGCACAATTACTGGGGAACATTTTGGAATGTTCTCTAGAGATTTTTAAAATTAGAAATAAATTCCACCACCCTAAAATGGATTAATGTGAAGCATAACCTCTTGAGGTTTTCAATCACTGCAAGTGGAGGTTAGCTACTGACAAACCCAATTTAGTAACAAAGAAAATCTACCAGATTAGTGAGAGGTCTCTTGTTAGTTCTGTTTGTGTTAGAAACTGGAATAAGTGACGACTCCAAAAATGCTCTGCTGTCTTGGTAGGACACTGACAATTTTAACTCTTGATTCTATAAGAAACAGGAGGAAGCAAAGCCATTTTATGGAAGGCAAACCTGAGCTACTGAGAGGTTGCAAGGCTTCTCTGAAGATGTGTGGAAAGTGAGTCAGGCTAGATGAGCCACACTCGCAGGGAAATCGTTCACAGAATCTGGCTTGTGTGCAACCTATTCCAAAAGTGGGATGCTAATTAAATTCCAGAACACAGAAAATATCAGGCAGGTAATGCTTATGAGGAGCCTGATAAAACACTATGTTCTCCAGGTTAAAAAAAATTCTGTAAATAAAGAAAAAGGTTTAAAAACCATTTTTATTGACACATTTCTGTGATGAGAAAAATTTAGCCTCTGAATCAGATCAACAAGGAACACACACAACAGTGGCACTCAGCAAGTGTTCACCCCGCTGTGTGTGATGTGGCAGGTGTCAAGTATAAGGGTTTTCAAACCAAAAAGACAAAGACTGTGGTGGGTGGGTGGGACACAGCTTCACAGCGGAGGCAGATCCCAACTGCAGGCTCAGAGTAAAAGTACTCTGATATTTAGAATAAGTCACAGGGAACATATTTGTATGTTCTTTCTATAGAAGCTCGTAATATTTGTTTGCTTCCATACAAACATTCAGAGGAACATACGGAAATCAAACTTTTTTTTAAAAGATTGACTGATTGATTGATTGATTGGAGAGAGAGAGAGCACGAGCAGGAGAGATAGAGGAAGAGGGAGAGAGAATCTCAAGCAGACTCTCTGCTGCGCACAGAGCCTGACGTGGGGCTGGATCTCACAACCCTGAGATCATGACCTGAGCTAAAATCAAGAGCTGGACACTCAACCGACTGTGCCACCCAGGAGCACAGAAGCTGTCCATTTTTCCAAGTCTGAACTGTTAATTCATGAGTTCCAATGATACAGATTTGCTGAACATCAGCTCACTGCTGTTTGTACCATTAGTGATGAACCTAACATGGACAGCCATTTAGTCCAAGGAAAAAACTATGAAAACACAGGAAGCAATTCCCTTCACTCTGCCAGCATGTTAATGGAGTGAGTGCTCTATGTAGATGCTGGAATCAATACTGCCAGTTAGAACTTTTTTTTTTAAGAAGTACAATCAGTGCTATTTATTGTAAATGATACTCATATTTCCTTGGTAGATTCTTATCATAATGAAAGAATAAATTTAGTCATGCTTCACTATCAAGAACTTAGGAACAATGAACTTTAAACTGGGTAACATGCCTACAGGTCGTGAAATGGAGCATACCCAGAGTCTTACCATAACTCGTTCTGGTGACTTAGATGATGATACTTGGGACTTTTGAGCTGATGAAATTTTGGACTCTGAGTTGATGCTGCAATAGCTTGGGACTTCTGGGGACCTTAGGATGGAGACAATGTACTTTGTATGTGGGATGCATGTGAATCTTTAAGGGCTGGGGGTCAGACTGTGGGTAAAATAATGCCCCCCAAAGATGTCCATGAGGACAGGTGTTTGGGATTGAGTTGCACCCCTCTCCCATTCATATGCTGAAGCCCTAACCCCCAGTGTGACTGTATTTGGAGATACAGCCCTAAAGGAGGTAATTAAAGTTAGATGGGACCATAAAGGTGGGGTTCTATTCCAACAGAACCGGTGTCCTTGTAGGGAAAGAGGAAGAGACACTCTCTCTCTAAGCACGGAGACAAAAAGCAATGTGAGATACAGCAAGAAGGGGCTGTTTGCAAGCCAGAGAGAGAGGTCTCACTAGAAACCAATCCTGCTGGTGTTTGATCTTGGGCTTAAAGCCTCGAGAACTATGAGAAAATAAATTTCTATTGTGTAAGCCACTCAGTGTGGGTATTTTATCATGCCAGCCTGAGCCCACTAATACAACTGGTATTTTTAAAATTTCAATTTCCAACTTTCTGTTGCTAGCCCATAAAACACAGCATTTGCATACAGATCTTGTATTCTGCAACCTTTCTAAATGTACCCCTATGTTTGATTAGCACATTCTACATAGGCATTCATTTTGTCCTCAATAAGGACGGTTTTACTTGTTCATTTCAAGTAGAAATAATCCATTAGAATTGCTAAGAAAACTGGTTTGTTTAAGAAAGTCAAGGTCCAAGTAGCAATAAGGTAAGTCATAGCTACTAATGGATTTGAAGAAATGAGAGTCCACTTGGCCTGAATGCCTCAAGACCAATGGTGGGTTTTTAAATCAACTTATTATTTGGTGGGAGATTTTATTAAAGTGAGAAAAGAGGCTGCAAATATTACCAAAGCTGCAAGGAAGAACGGAAGGTGCTGGGCCAGCTGGGGAGGAGGTTCCCCAGATTAGCCAGGGAGGGGTCAATACATACCACTTAAGGTCGGAGGACCAAGAAATGTATACATAAAGACATTTGCATTTAAAGTTATGAAAGAAATCTATAAAGGACTTAAAAATAACTTCAAAGGTTTCATAACAGAGTGAAGAAAGGAAGTGGGAGGAATTATAAGTGAGCAGCATTCTTCACTTTGATAGGAGTCATCTGTGAATATTGGTAGATAAGCATAATACTAAGAATCTCAGAAATAAACACCAGAAAAACTAACATCAGAATTGGTGAAATGTAATGAATGATTTCTAGAGACTGGCTGTAGAATTGATAGTATTAAAAAAAAAAGTACTATTATTTTGATTTTGGTTGTTCATTTAATAGCTTTTTCACTATTTTTTTTGTTTATACATACTCCATCATTAATAAAGTCATATTCTGATCCTAGCACATACTCACACCTGAATCTAGTATCTGAGCTGGAATGTGTCTTCAGGATGCACCAACACCATGGTCAGCTAGCTAATTTAATCTTCCCAGCTGATGGCACAGTTGTTATATGGACAAAGGTGTGTGGTGCTCCCCACAGAGAAATCGTGGCTGCTAGGGGTGCCTCATTGATCCCCAAGTGCCCACCTCCCAGTGGCAAATACCATACACACATTTTAAGGGAGATTTAGTTTCAGGAATTGTCATCATTTGCCCCACAAAATGTACATTTTTTTTACCTGAATTTTATTCACCTTGTTGATTGATCTGTATTTAATTTGGTTATTTCTGTTAATTTCATATGAATTGTAAATGGAACTTACTTCTGTTTCATGCATGTAAGTAAAATCATAAAAATAAATTAAGTCAAGGCAGGGGATGGGTCTTGTCCTTTCCTCTCAACATTTTATTTATTTTTTAAAATTTATTTTAATTTTATTATGTTATGTTAGTCACCATACAGTTCATCATTAGTTTTTGATGCAGTGATCCACGATCCATTGTTTTCATATAACACCCAGTGCTCCATGCAGTACGTGCCCTCCTTAATACCCATCACCGGACTAACCAATCCCCCCACCCCCTCCCCTCTAGAACCCTCAGTTTGTTTCTCAGAGTCCATAGTCTCTCATGGTTCATCTCTCCCTCCGATTTTCCCCCTTCAGTTTTCCCTTCCTTCTCCTAATATCCTCCATGCTATTCCTTATGTTCCACATATAAGTGAAACCATATGATGATTGACTTTCTCGCTTGACTTATTTCACTTAGCATAATCTCCTCCAGTCCCATCCTCTCAACATTTTAAAAACACCAATAGATATCTGATGTGAATACACTGCAGTTCCTTCTCTGGCA
>NW_027688127.1:0-363 GCF_054177405.1 Leptonychotes weddellii | reverse complement strand
ATACCCAGTAGTGCAATTGCTGGGTCCTAGGGTAGCTCTATTTTCAACTTTTTGAGGAACCTCCATACTGTTTTCCAGAGTGGCTGCACCAGCTTGCATTCCCACCAGCAGTGTAGGAGGGTTCCCCTTTCTCCGCATCCCCGCCAACATCTGTCCTTTCCTGACTTGTTAATTTTAGCCATTCTGACTGGTGTGAGGTAGTATCTCATTGTGGTTTTGATTTGCATTTCCCTGACGCCGAGTGACATTGAACATTTTTTCGTGTCTATTGGCCATTTGGGATGTATTCTTTGGAGAAATATCTGTTCATGTCTTCTGCCCATTTCTTGATTAGATATTTGTTCTTTGGGTGTTAAGTTTGGT
>NW_027688126.1:0-363 GCF_054177405.1 Leptonychotes weddellii | reverse complement strand
GCACTGTTTAATCTCTACAAGTTCCATGGGTGATAGCAGTTTAGAGCCTCCAGCATAGGTAAGAAATGAATTGATACATTCCCCATTCAATGGCACAGTTAAGACATGACCATAATCATAAGTCTCTCTTTGATGAGTGTGAAGAAGGTTAAAAGTAAAAATACAAGGAGGAGGGCGCCTGGGTGGCTCAGATGGTTAAGCATCTGCCTTCGGCTCAGGTCATGATCCGGGGTCCTGGAATCGAGTCCCGTGTCGGGCTACCAGCTCAGCGGGGAGCCTGCTTCTCCCTCTGCCTCTCTCTCTCTCATGAATAAAGTATTTAATTAAAAAAAGTAAAAATAGGGGCGCCTGGGTGGCTCAGTT
>NW_027688125.1:0-363 GCF_054177405.1 Leptonychotes weddellii | reverse complement strand
GGGTGACAGACATTGGGAAGGGTATGTGCTATGGTGAGTGCTGTGAATTGTGTAAGACTCTTGAATCACAGACCTATACCTCTGAAACAAATCATACATTATATGTTAAAAAAAGAAGAGAGTAGGAAGGAAAAATGAAGGGGGGGGAAATCGGAGGGGGAGATGAACCATGAGAGACTATGGACTCTGAGAAACAAACTGAGGGTTCTAGAGGGGTGGGGTAGGGGATGGGTTAGCCTGGTGATGGGTATTAAAGAGGGCACATATTGAATGGAGCACTGGGTGTTATACGCAAACAATGAATCATGGAACACTACATCAAAAACTAATGATGTATGGTGATTAACATAACATAATAAAATT
>NW_027688124.1:0-363 GCF_054177405.1 Leptonychotes weddellii | reverse complement strand
CTCCCCCTTCCATCTCCTCTCCAGGAGTCTCTCTCCTCCCGTTGTCCTCTTCTCCACTGCGCCCCGGCAGTCTCCCTCGTGGTTTGTGCTGTGGCCGAAGCCCCTCTGTCACTGTAGCTCTCTATCCCTGGTGTCTTGTTTCCAGCCCCTTGTGCAGTATCTCCGACAAGTTGTCGCCTCAGCTCCTAAAATTGAGTTTCTACTAAACTGACGTCGTCTTTGTCCTTAGGAGCTACTTCTCTTGACTTCCCACTTTCTGTTGATGGCACCAGCCAACTCCAGTCACCCCGGCTCAAAATCCCCAAGTTTCTCTTTGTCTCCTCTGCCTTATCCCTGAATATTGCTAATGTCCATTGAGTCCAT
>NW_027688123.1:0-363 GCF_054177405.1 Leptonychotes weddellii | reverse complement strand
ATCTTCTTTATCCAGTCATCTGTCGATGGACATCTTGGCTCTTTCCACAGTTTGGCTATTGTGGACATTGCTGCTATAAACATCGGGGTGCACGTACCCCTTCAGATCCCTACTTTTGTATCTTTGGGGTAAATACCCAGTAGTGCAATTGCTGGATCATATGATAGCTCTATTTTCAACTTTTTGAGGAACCTCCATACAGTTTTCCAGAGTGGCTGCACCAGCTTGCATTCCCACCAACAGTGTAGGAGGGTTCCCCTTTCTCCGCATCCTCGCCAACATCTGTCGTTTCCTGACTTGTTAATTTTAGCCATTCTGACTGGTGTGAGGTGGTATCTCATTGAGGTTTTGATTTGGATTTCC
>NW_027688122.1:0-363 GCF_054177405.1 Leptonychotes weddellii | reverse complement strand
ACAACAGCAAAAAGCATAAGCATCGGTATACTTGCACCAGTTGTGCCTAATCCCCGTGTTTCATGAGGTGCTGAGCAGGGCCTGGATATGTGTCTGCATGTGCAGGAGGTCATGTAACAGGAGAGGAACCGTAGCATTGGTGAATCCACAACTTTGTTGCAAGGAGGAAGCTATCCAGCTCTTTCTCTTAAACGGACAATGTTACCTCATCCCTCAACGCTTCTCACAGCAAAAGTGGTCTTGTGCAGCAACCCTAGTAGAGTGGCCAGAGTTTTGCATTCTCAGCATACCCAGCAACATGTATATGACTTCAGGGGACCCATGGAGGAGTGTCTCCCGCAGTGGGAGTGTCACTTAACCTCT
>NW_027688121.1:0-363 GCF_054177405.1 Leptonychotes weddellii | reverse complement strand
GTTAGAATTTTATCTGGCAAACAGTAGCTATAGACCCTGACCAAATCTAAAAATAATTTGCATTTAGCTACTGTAAAAACACACACAAGAACTCTTTTCATTGGCTACTGTTAAATTTTTGGAAGTAGACATGAAGATAAAACACATAATCTCTAATTCATTACAGAATATAAAGGACAGATAATGCAGACATGATCTCATTTAGGACACTTCAACATGGCAATGGGCGGCACTCTGATTTATTCAAATGCCCGAATATAAATTCCCTCACAATTAGTACACATTTGAGCACACTTCTATTTGCAAATTAACTGACATGGATGTTATATAGGATATGTACTACTATAAATACTAGAAATTTAT
>NW_027688120.1:0-363 GCF_054177405.1 Leptonychotes weddellii | reverse complement strand
CACGAGTCTACGAACAGTTTGGGCACGATGAACCATCTCGCTGGCTCTCAAGAAGTGTGGAGGGGATGGGAGGGGGTTCCTGGTTAAAGACCTTCTTCCATGCTGCTCCATGAGGGCTCAAAAGGCTCCAGGAAGTTTAAAACATGGTCATATCCGTGTGACTGTCAGAAGAACTAAACTGGTAGATTTTTTTTTTTTTAAAGATTTTATTTATTTATTTGAGAGAGAGAGAATGAGAGACAGAGAGCATGAGAGGGAAGAGGGCAGAGGGAGAAGCAGACCCCCCGCCGAGCAGGGAGCCCGATGCGGGACTCGATCCCGGGACTCCAGGATCATGACCTGAGCCGAAGGCAGTCGCTTAAC
>NW_027688119.1:0-363 GCF_054177405.1 Leptonychotes weddellii | reverse complement strand
GAGGGAAGAAAGAAAGCCTTCCACACCTGTGCTTCTCACCTCACAGTGGTTGTCCTGTGCTATGGCATGGCCATTTTCACTTATATCCAGCCCCACTCCAGCCCCTCTGTTCTTCAGGAGAAGTTGATCTCTCTCTTCTATGCTGTGTTGACACCCATGCTGAACCCCATGATTTATAGTGTAAGGAATAAGGAGGTAAGGGGGGCCTGGCAGAAACTACTAGGGCAATTATCTGGGTTAACATCAAAATTGGCAACTTGATGAATCCTGAGCATCACTTAGAGAAAGGAGCTTTGCCTGTGTTTTCTCCCACTTAACTCAGATATGGCAGGGATCACCTGCATTGCCCTGGCAACCAGGAAG
>NW_027688118.1:0-7038 GCF_054177405.1 Leptonychotes weddellii | reverse complement strand
TCAATGGGGAACTTGGGACCAAGGGAGCACATGATGGGAAATATTAGCACATATGCAGCAGGCCAGTTGGAGAATATTGCCTAGCACCACTCAGCCAAGTTGAAGGGAATTGATGAAGGGATTCCAACTGGCCAGATTTCTCCTGGAATCCATAAAAATTCAAAATGACATTTTATGCATGAGCAGAGTAATCCACAAGTCAGAGCAAAGAATGGATTTGCAAGTGCAGTTTTTTTGTGGCTGAGGAGTTAATGCTCTCAGAACAATTGTGTAACTCTGGGTTTGTTGTGGTGGAAGAAATAAAATGCACAAAGCACTTAGAAGAAGAGGATGAGCCAAGGGAGCTTCTCAAAGCCCATACCCCACATTTGACACTAAAAATGGAGCTCATACCACCACCCTGATACAGCAGAGGTTTCAGAGAATTACATGAGTCAATGAATCGAAGAATATTTTAAAATAATAAAACACTCCAAACTCTAAGGCATTTTTAGTAGCACAAGATTTAGGTTGTTTACTTATTTAAATTATTATTCGATCACTAGTCCTTACTGTCTTTGGAAATGTCAACATCAAGTAGCATTTATTTAAACATTGCCTTTTGCATCTCTCCATTATTAAGCTAAAGTCAGGTTTCATATAGGTCTAGTTTCTTCTCTCTAAGATAATACAATCTAAACTGAATCCACTAATGTAGATAAACATGTAATTAGGATCGATAACTGTACAAAGAACTGTGGTTACACAACTAATGAAGTACTTTCAGATGTGTTTCCATTTTCATACTATGTTCTGAACCAAAGCAACTTGCCAAGTGCCTGCCCTCCACTCTATCCGCCCCACCTCACCCCCATCAGACCCTCAGCCCAAAACATGCATGAGGAAATATCATACAGATGAGTTGGCAGTAAGCAACTTAGCTCCTGGGCCCTGCTATATTGTGCTAACATTTTTTTAAGCTGTTACATGGCTAAGGAGAGGGTGAAGATAAGCAAAGTAAAACAAATTTAGGTTTCCACTGATGTTTTATTGGCCCAAAGCAGCCAATACATTATTTCTCATGACTGCTCCTATTATGGCCCTGCACCTTTTATAGTTATGCAAACAAGTGCACAAGGGCCATATTGCCTCCAAACGGTTGGCCAATTGCCTGTGTTCTGCCTTTTTGCAAAATCGGGTTTGGCTGGTCTCATAATTGAAGGGCAGTCATTTCTAGAAGCCCCTCAAAAGTCCTTGCTGCTGAGGAAGAAGGGTTCCATATATACAGAGTCCAATAGTTCAGTTGGATAAAGAAGCATTTTGTGCTCTACCCTAACCAACCAGTGTGGTCTTTAAAAAAATCATAGCATGACAGCTTTTGCCTTAATAGTCTCTGCTTGTTTTAAGAAAGGTTCAAGGTATTTCAGCAGCATGCGAAACCCTTCTTGACTTGAGTCTTACTATGCTACCTATATCATCTCTCCCTATTCTCCACTCCAAGCTGTGGCCCTATTAAACCCACAATTCATTGGTATGACCTGAATCCTCATGGATTTGCTTATGTCTGGGATACTCTCCCTCTACTTCATCACTTGGAGATTTTCTACCCAACTTTTAAGGCTCTGGACTAGAGAGTGTGCCTGGGCCTTCGTAAGGATTGGAAAAAAGTGTTTGATTGCACATTTGGTACTATCTTCTCTCATAACACTATTTACATTTTGTAGTCATCTGGCTTTTTTTTTACACTTATCTGCCCAATTCACTAGACTGGGAGCTCCCGAAGACCAAGACTTTTGTTATTAATTTGATTTTGCTAAAGCTTGCTCTTTGCCTGGCACATAGTAGATACTCGATACATATTTATTAAAGGACTAAATTAATGGATGGGCAGATAGAGAGATGGGTGATACCAAAGCTATAATATCTATTCCCAAGCCAGTCACCACCTGCCTTTCATAGTAAAGTGGTCTTGTGATGTGCTGCGGGAAATGGGGCTGAAATGATCCATCCCCCCACTTTCTCCAGCCATCATGGAGCTGTTGGACACTTTAGTGAAGAGGCATGAAAAATTTGAGAATTTTTGAAATATAAATCTAAATAAACGTCAAATCAGTGATCTTCTCAACAGTAGAAAGGTTGCTTCGTGGTACTGTCATAAGAAACAACAATCACCGCTAATGGTTTAAAATTCAAAATATGTTGTACACATATGTTAATGTTGTTTTGATTTCCTACCTCTGCCCATTTGTGCTTGTGTGATGAAGGTAGAAAGTGACTTCCGTTGTTACCATTGAACATCTTCCTTGACGAAGAATGCCAGACAGCTTGGGACATCTCCCCTCACTCTCTCTGTGACAGATGGACTTACTCTACAGGCAAATATTTCAAAATACAACTATGTTAACTTGTAGAAATAATTCCCCCGTCATCCAAAGGATGATTTCTTCCCAGTTAATATTTTGGCAGAGTTAAACCAATGAGAATCTTTATTTTGAAAAATGGAGTTAAAGAATGTTAAGACTGGAAGTTACATACACAGTGCGGTAACAGTTTTTAAGGATGCTGAATTCATGATCTAACCTTTGGAGGAAACCTGAGATCTTTGAGCGCTAGTGTCCTCCTCTAAAGAACTAGAAATAATAACGATAATGGGCTCCTAGGGTGATTTTGAAATTGAATGAGACTGTGTGTGTGTAAGTGTAGGGCATTTTGGTTGTTCCTGGCACGTGGCAAGCATTGACTTAATTCTAATAGTTAAGAAAAGGAGAGGGCAGTATTACACCTTCATTATAAAGGCAAGAATATGAGTTAAGAAATAAAGTGAAATTACTCAAATTTACAATGGAATTTATCTTAAATTTCCCCTGGTTATCTCTATCATAGACAGTACTTATTCATGAGCCTGCAGATTTTTAAAGCAAAACAAATAACAACAAAGAACTATGGTCATTGTATTAAAACTGAGAACTGGATGAATTTGAAGCCTACTTTAGACCCTATCAGAATCAGCATGGCTGCAAAGCCCAACCAAACATGAAAGAGAATATCACACAGAAAAAGCAATATTAGAAAGCCTTTCCAAATGCCCAGCATGCACTTTATAACAGTTCTTCTATCTAATTGAAGAAGGTAAGAATAAAAGAAGCAAATCTGAAATTTCAGAGGACGGTTTTGTAAACACGCACTTAAATGGGGTTATTGTCATGTTCTGATGCTCTGTTTTCCTCTGACCTCAACTCAGCTACTAGTACCTTCTCTGGCCTCGTCACAAAAACCTAGTGCAAGAATCTATACTGTTTCAATCCAGAGTCCTCCACAGGTCAGCAAAATTGGAGCTTTAATGGTTTTCTTATAAGCTTTCCCACACTCTCTGCCTTGGCTCAAACCTCAATATAGTATCATTTATCATAAGTTAACTATTTGACCTTCAAATTTAAACCAGGACCAGGCAATGCAGCCAAACTACAATGGTCAGGAGAGCTGAGAACCTTGCCTTTCTCTTAAAAAGTCTCGTTTCCAACGGTTTCTTTCTAAGCAGACACAGAAATTGGTTTTAATTTTTACTGGCATTAGATGTCTTCTCCAGAACAATAAATACATTGGCTAAATTCCTGCAGCTGTGTTGTGCTTGCTTAGTATTTCTGCATTTAATAAAAGAGACAGCTTACCCATTTTCCAAATGGCTGATCAGGAAAACTCCAGATAGAGAGATCTGATCCCAGAATTAACACAATATTTATGATGGGTTCTTCCTGGGACAGGACTGAGAAATGAATAAGGTGGCCTGAGAGCGTGGAGCAGATGTACTTCCTATCTTCCCATCACAGCGAATGGGAGGGGCAACAAGACTGAAGGGAAACGCAGGCCACCTTTGTTGAGGATGGACCCAGGGATGATAACCCAGGGGCCGGGAAGAAACAAAAGCAACCTTTTTCTAAGCAGCGTGGACTGCTCTGCCAAAGCCCAGAGCTGGAGATCCTGATGCTTGGATATAAATATTTCAAATAATGGTAATGCTTCAAATAGCAGAAATTTCAAGAGCCTCAGGATCACCTATGTGCCGGCAGCTCAAAGCAGAGATCTTTGTTAAAAAACCTTTCTCACGGACTCAACATTCCTTCCTGTGAGCATCCTGATTGTCTGAGAAGGGCTCAGAAAAATCAGAAACTGACTCCTCATAATTGCTACCTCAAGGGTTGCTGTGAAAATCCAATCAGATACTGTATGTTGAGAATCTAGCACAGCACCTGGCCCAGGGAAACCATGTAACTGTTAGTTCTCCTCCTTGCAAAGATATCTTTGTACATCTGTTGTTATAACATAAGATAATGTCCAAAGGATTATATTTCTGGGGGGTTCTTAAGTATAAAATTAACACATGGCAAACTCCAAAGATCCTGCTGCAGTTTAGATGTTTTATTTTAACTGATGATATCTGCTTTCAAAGAAATAGCTTGTATATATCTATCTTCGATGGTACTAAAGATGTAACTTAGATATCAGTGAATAGTTTTATTTGTTTTCCTTCCCATCGTATTGTTAAATTTACCAGAACATTCACATTCCCAGAGTAAATAAAGCTAAAAAAAAAAAAAAATAGAAGTCATAATTAAACTGAATGAAGACAAAAGGAAGCACCTGTTAATGAAACCTAATTTGCATACTGTTCTGTATGGTATTCAGACAACTAGGAGAACAATGGATTTAATAGGAAGATTATACCAAGGATTGGATTTCACATGGACCATTTAATATTCTACCTGTGCTGTGAGCAAGTCATGTTGCATTAGATCAAATTCTGATTTCATTCCATTGCTGAATATCCCATTGTCACATCCTCGCCATTTGCCTCTTCATTACCAGGGATGTAATGGCAGGATGAACCCCTGAGAGCTTGTTGTTTAACTGCCCGTGTGTGCGTATTTCACAGTCTGCCGTTGTTACAAGGCATTCTGGTTAATAAGCAGATAATGGGATATGCAAATCACATGTACCTGATGAGGAAGGAAAAGCATGCCTTCTCACCTCTGCATAAATACTCACAGATTTTTTGTGACCATGGAAGCATCCCAATCTGGGTGATTTATGGAATGTCCTGTCCAGGCAGAAAGAAATGCCCTTTTGCCTTAGGAAATACAGGTAATGGAATAGTTTCCTTGCAATTTACAGAACTTGGAGTATGGGCAACTCAGAAAGGTCTGAGGACAGGAGGATCCTTTTTTAAATGGGCATATTGAACCATAACATATAACAAGTCCCACATCGCATGTTTTCAACCAACCCCAGAAGAGTTGTAAAATACGATGCCAAGGTCTGAACAACCTCAGGGATGTTCACAAGAGGTCAAATTGATATTGCAACTCATTAGAAGCAGAAATGATGGTGCCTCTGGCACCGAAGAAAGTAGGAAGATGATATAGAGATTTTTTTAAACACCGGGAGTTACTTGATCTTCTGTATTGGTCCCCTTTGGGACAATGCTGCATTGGACATGGCGCCATAATGAGCCAGCCCATTGTTGTTCTGAAGCATAAGAAAGAGTACGGGGTTTGTAGAGAAAAGATGTGGGCTTGGTGGGTGACCTAACTAACATGTGTCTTTGGCCCCAGTCTCCTCATCTATAAATGGAGTCAATAACTGTATAGCTTTCCCACAGGATCGTTCTAAGAGTTCAAAGTTGGGATAATTATGGACACTGTATGCTGAGTAGCTTCTCTCTGCCTCTCCACCCTTCTCCAGCCTTATCTCTGCCCCAGGAGACCCACCTGGAGAGATTTCACTGGCCTTGTACCCACTGGCTTCAGGTTGGGTTTTGCAGAGGGGAGCAATAGCTGGAGAACAGAAGGAGAGTAGGTGTGGAAGTGTATTCCTTTGGCTTCCTCCTGGTAAGGTTACTCAGGCTAGTCATGCCCTTTGACCCAAGGTGGTAGGTAGCACCTACCAGGTCATGGGCTCCACCTAATTTCTGTTCATGGGTTCCAGTAACTCTTTCCTCCCCTTATCTCTTTATGATAGGGGTGGTCATGATGCCCCCTACTGTTTTACTAGCCCAGAGTCCTGCTTTATCCTTTGTGGGTTTTTTTAATGTCCCACTCATACAATTTTAAGAGGTCTTTCATTGAGCATCACTCAGGTTATCCTAATTTGAATGTGCCGTGTCCTGCTGGGGGCGTCAATAATGCATGCTTTAAAAATATTCTATTGGCTAATACATGTAACAGTTCTAATTTAAAATAATAAAAAGAATTCCAAGGCCAACTGTCAAATCCTCCATTTTCAATTCCTCATTTATAATTCCTTTTTACAGTTAAATAAAGCAGCTACAAAAATGAAAAAAAAATTGCAAGCCAATAACAATGTATGTAGGGGGGAAAAATGAGATGAATCATTTCCATTATCCCCTGGGTTACTCGTTAGCAAGGCTGGATGCTAAAACCTGTATGACCAAGCAAACAAAGCACACGCATCTATCCACAATTTACCTGCTATCAAATATTGTCCGGAAAAAAATCCCTATAAGGACCAGGCTGTCTTTGTACAGATCTTTCATGTCTCAGATGAAGCCGCCTCAAACTTCTTGCCTCTGTTATGTGATCACCATTCCCTCTACAGGTGTAACAATGACAGTGAGTCGGGTCTTCTCTTTAGACAGTGGCTCTCCCAGCCCCACTGGAAAGCCAGGGTGAACCCCTGTATCTGAATCCATTTTCCCAGGCTCAGCACTGACATAGTGGGCCTTGGTCAGACCTTGTTCCTCTCTCTCCACCTGCTTCTGGCTATAAGAGCACACAGTGGCCTCTTGCCTAAATCTCAAGTTATCAGACACGGGAAATTCTCCCAGTTGGCTAGAGGGCTCCGAGGCCATGGAAGATGGTAATAAAAAATAATTAAACACAGTCATTTTATCTCCACCATAGCTAAGACAGGGGGCGTTTTTAGTAGTTGTTGTGGAACTAATTTAGAACTTGACTTTCACATACAGATAACATAAGAATGGAAACACCACCATTACACAGATAAAGACAAATATTTTATTTATTTATTTATTTATTTATTTAT
>NW_027688117.1:0-363 GCF_054177405.1 Leptonychotes weddellii | reverse complement strand
TGGGAGCGGTGTCTGCCCACGTCTTGAGCAAGCCTCCCTGAACAGGGGTTCTGACAGCAGGCCCACCAGCCCACGGTCAAGGTAGACGCCCAGAAGCCCAGGCCTGGTGCGGCCGGAACTCGCCCCACATTAGAGATGGAATCAGCCTGTTGAAACACGGTGGGGGGTGGGAGGAGGGGGTTCTCCCAGTTCAGAGCCACAGGTAA
This sequence comes from Leptonychotes weddellii, assembly GCF_054177405.1. NCBI lineage: Eukaryota > Metazoa > Chordata > Mammalia > Carnivora > Phocidae > Leptonychotes > Leptonychotes weddellii. The sequence continues at coordinate 157 of NW_027688117.1, read as the reverse complement.
CACCAGCACAGAAGCCTGCCCACCGGTTAGTCCTTTCCAAAGCCTGAATCACTCCACTCCACCCCTCCCTGGCACATGTGACCTGGCTGGGGCCCGGCCGCCCCGTGAACCTCTCTCTGGCACCTTCCATTTGGCAGAAGCACCAACAGGCAGGGCC
>NW_027688116.1:0-363 GCF_054177405.1 Leptonychotes weddellii | reverse complement strand
CGTGTGTGCATGCATATGTGTGTGTGCATGCTTGTGTGAGTGTCTGTGTGAGTGTCTGTGTGTGCGTGTGTGCGTGCATGTGTATGTGTGTGTCTGTATGTGTGTGCATGCTTGTGTGCATGCGAATGTGTGTGTGCGTGTCTGTGCATGTCTGTGTGTGTCTGTGTGTGTGCATGCTTGTGTGCATGTGTATGTGTGCATGCGTGTGTGCGTGCGTGTCTCTGTGTGTGTCTGTGTGTGCATGCTTGTGTGTGCACGTGTGTGTATGTCTTGGTCTGTGTGTGTGTGCATATGCATATGTGTGTGCGTGTCTCTGTGTGTGTGCGTGTGCATGTGTGCATATATGCATGCGTCTGTCTCTCT
>NW_027688115.1:0-363 GCF_054177405.1 Leptonychotes weddellii | reverse complement strand
TGTAGCTGGAATGTAAGAAAAGTAGTCATGGAAGTCTCCAACATATTTTTGCCTTTAGCATTTAGAAAAACTGTTACCCTTTATTGAGATGGGTATGATAACGAGAAGAGTTTTTTGTTTGTTTTTTGTTTGTTCGTTCATTATGTTTTTTGCAGGAGGTCATTATCAACAGTCTGGGATTTGTAATGTTTATTTATTTTTTTTTTTTAAAGATTTTATTTATTTGACAGAGAGCGAGATAGTGAGAGCAGGAATACAAGCAGGGGGAGCGGGAGAGGGAGAAGCAGGCTTCCTGCCAAGCAGGGAGCCCGATGTGGGACTCGATCCCAGGACTCTGGGATCATGACCTCAGCCGAAGGCAGA
>NW_027688114.1:0-363 GCF_054177405.1 Leptonychotes weddellii | reverse complement strand
TGCGCCTTGCGCTATAGAGTGAGCTTTAATAGCTGTGTCTTTCAATAATTTTGTCCATTATATATAGGGTGTCAAGTGTCTGGGCATAAGTTTTGTCATAATATTAATTTATTATCAGTTTTTAATATTTGCAGGATCTATAGTGATGACCTTTCATCATTTCTGGGGGGGGGTTATTTATTTATTTGAGAGAGAGAGAAAGAGTGCAAATGCGAGGAGGGAGAGGGACAAGCCAACTCCAAACTGAGCATGGAGGGGCGGAGCAAGATGGCGGAGGAGTAGGAGACCTGGATTTCGTCTCCTCTCAGGAATTCAGCTGGATAGGGATCAAACCATTCTGAACACCTACAAACTCAACAGGAG
>NW_027688113.1:0-363 GCF_054177405.1 Leptonychotes weddellii | reverse complement strand
GTCTCATGCAAATGTTCTCATGTTTACTGCATTGCTGTTAACAGTGATGTTTCCGTTTCTGCACGCGTAGGTGTTCGAGCGGTGGTGGAAGGGCAACATGCTCCAGCAGGTGCTCGCCGGGGCTGCCCGCGGACTGGAGGCTCTCGGCAATGCGTTTGTGGAAAAGCGTGAGCCACGGCAGGTGGTGGAGGCTCTGTATGCTGTGCTTCGCATCCTGAATGAGAGCTTGGCGGCAGATGGCCCCACCGACAGCCATCCGTCTCCCAAGACGTAAGGCGCATCCTCCTGTTTGATTACTGGTTAGGCTCGCGGGCGTGAATGTTAATGGGTGCATAATGAGATGGTGAGAGAAAAATTCATAAA
>NW_027688112.1:0-363 GCF_054177405.1 Leptonychotes weddellii | reverse complement strand
GTATGTGTGTATATATTCTGTATCTATACATGTATAGGTGTGTATAGGTATGTATATTATGTATATATATATGAACATGAGTGTATATGTGTATGTGTATATATATGTATATGTGTGTGTCTGTTTCTATAAAATATACAGAGAGGGAAAGCAAGAGCAAAGGGCTGCTGTTTTCCTAAATTCTACACAGCTTTGTTGCAGACCCATCTGAATGACCCAGAACCAAGTATGGCAGGAATCCTGGGAGGACCCTCCTTGGCACTCTCAGTGACTGTGCTCCTCGAACAGCCCACTAAGGAACCCCAACATCTGAGCCAGACACAGGGCAAGGCTGTGATTGCCCTGCCCGGGACATCATTTTCC
>NW_027688111.1:0-363 GCF_054177405.1 Leptonychotes weddellii | reverse complement strand
TGGAAAAAAATGTCATTGGCTCCTTGAAAACGTGTGTGTGTGTGGCGAGGGGATAGATCCACAGGAGCATGTTTGTACTTACAAACCAAGCTGGAGAGATCGCGAACAGGACTTACGTGCTGATCTCAAGACACCTAAATTGTCGAGATTTCCATGGCATTGTGATGGAACTGGCAGACACGTAGAGCTTTTGGTCTGTAATAACTATTTGCTATGGATGGATTCAGTGTTTCAGAGGATTGTGTTCTCAAATTTGGGGGGTTCTGGGTTTTTGGTTCTTGGTTTTTTTTTTAACTGCCTCAGATTATATTTAGTAGTTTAAATTTCTTTGCTTTATTATTTCATTAAAGCATAAAAACTTCA
>NW_027688110.1:0-363 GCF_054177405.1 Leptonychotes weddellii | reverse complement strand
GAGGGAGCTCTTTTCCATGAGAGCTCCGTGAGTCTCAGGGGAGATTAAACCCAGGTTTGCTATCGCAGTGGGGAATGACATGAGTCGGGGAGAAAGCCGTCTCCACTTCTCTGTGGAACCCAGAGCTCTCTGTCTCTCGACACTTAGGAACTAGGGGACAAAGGCCCGGCTTTCTCGGACCGGTGCGTGGAGCGGTACAGCTCCAAGCAGACGTAGGGGGAAGCGTTACCAAATGTAGGGAGCGAAGTGGACCCAGGAGAGGAGAACAGGGGGCCCTTCCCGTGGCGGGGCTGTGAGGCGACCCCTGCCCACGAACACAGCCCTGGGGCCCCCGACGCCCCGCGCGGCCCACGGCAGCCGGGC
>NW_027688109.1:0-363 GCF_054177405.1 Leptonychotes weddellii | reverse complement strand
CTCAGGAAACAAACTGAGGGTTGCTGGAGTGGTGGGGGGTCGGAGGGATGGGGTGGCTGGGTGATAGACATTGGGGAGGGTATGTGCTATGGTGAGCACTGTGAATTGTGCAAGACTGTTGAATCACAGACCTGTACCTCTGAAACAATGCAATATATGTTAAGAAAAAAAAAAGAAGAAAGCAGGAGGGGAAGAATGAAGGGGAGAAATTGGAGGGGGAGACGAACTATGAGAGATGATGGACTCTGAAAAACAAACTGAGGGTTCTGGGGGGGGATAGGTTAGCCTGGTGATGGGTATTAAAGAGGGCATGTATTGAATGGAGCACTGGGTGTTATGCACAAACAATGAATCATGGAACAC
>NW_027688108.1:0-363 GCF_054177405.1 Leptonychotes weddellii | reverse complement strand
AACACAGGCAGTAACCTCTTTGACATCAGCCATAGCAACTTCTTACTAGATATGTCTCCTGAGACAAGGGAAATAAAAGCAAAAATAAACTATTGGGACTTCATCAAGATAAAAACTTCTACATAGCAAAGGAAAAAATCAACAAAACTAAAAGGCAGCCTAGAAAATGGGAGAAGATATTTGCAAATGACATATCTGAAAAAGGATTAGCATTGTATCCAAAATCCAAAAAGAACTTATCAAACTCAACACCCAAAAAACAAATAATCCAGTTAAGAAATGGGCAGAAGACTTGAATAGACATTTTTCCAAAGAAGACATACAGATGGCTAAGAGACACATGAAAGATGCTCAACATCACTC
>NW_027688107.1:0-7038 GCF_054177405.1 Leptonychotes weddellii | reverse complement strand
GAACACTTCATCTAGAACTAATGATGTAATGTATGGGGATTAACATAAGAATAAAAAAAAAAATTAAAAAAAAAAAAAAAAAAGAAAATAAAGTATGTTGTAATAAGACTTCTAGATATAAAGAAAGCTAATGTCCTACGGGACAATAAAACAATAAAGCAGATTATCCCTTTTAACTAAGAAATCACTTGCATTTCTAGAAGACACAGTTCTGTAAATTAACATATAACTTCACAGACTCTGGGTTCTAATCATATACTAAGTAGCAAAGTCAACTACATTCTTAGAAAATTAAATGATCCTTGTATATTAACAATGCTGATTAAATAATGCTCTAATGTAACATAGAAAGGACATGTCCTCTCCTTCAGCCTTACTTCAAGTTCAGACAAGTTTTCTTAACACTGTGCTTCCTACCATCCCTGTTACAGTGTCACCATTCTGTAAATTTGTATCTTAGTTAACTTCATTATGTGATAAACAAACTTAAAAAAACCTGGAAAAAATCCATAACTAGTGGAGGCAGATTTACGGTCTTCACGACATTCCAGTGCTATTTGACTCATTTAAATTTATATGGAACGGACTCTTCCTGTTCACCACTATTAGATGATCAGTCTGGCTGAGTTCACTTGTAAAATGACTGTCCTCCACGCCTAATTTTTCATTCAGCTTATGTCTACAAAGAACCAGTATAACTAACTGCCCTTTCTTGAGTGTCCCCAGAAACAAATGGAAAAGCGGCTTGGCCAACTAAAACAAGGGAAAACATTTCCAACAAGGGCAAACACATGGCTCAGTGGGAGAGTCTCTAGCCTGAGTCACACAGTTGCTATACAGATCCTGCACTGGTTGGTTCCAGAGCACCCAGTGAGCATTATGGGCTAGTGCGTGTGTATAACCCAGAATCTCATTTATACAGGGCTCGATATTTCAAACAGCGTGATCTCTAGACACAGACAACCAGAAAACAAAGTGCAAAGCCCAGTTCAGAGACACCAAACAGAAAATTACTAATTGTTAAGTTTTAAATAATTTATTTTTTTTTAAATCATGGGTAAAGAACTTGTTTTTTTTTTTTTTAAAGAGAGCATTTAAGCATTGAAGTTTCTATTTATCATCTGAGAACCAGAAGGATGGTGTTACTAAAATAGTGTGGGTTTCTTTCTTTCTTTTATTTCTTAATAAAGTGATCTGTGGAATGAATTTCATAAGAACAACAAAAACTAACTACTAATTTGGTGACCATGTCAGCCCCGAAAGCCAATTAAGCTGCCACACAAATCACTTTATTTCTCTCAACCTCAATTTCTTGATTTCTTTAATAAGTTTATACTGAATATGTTTCTTTGAGAAAAAGCACAGCTAACTTTAAAATGATATACAAAGGTTGGCACCTATATTTAACTTCTTCCTATACGTCCAAACCATGTGAAGGTCTCTGTACTAAGAGTGCATGATCATAACTTAAAGAAAAAGCTATTAATCAGGGCGCCTGGGTGGCTCAGTCATTAAGCGTCTGCCTTCGGCTCAGGTCATGATCCCAGGGTCCTGGGATCGAGCCCCACATCAGGCTCCCTGCTCGGCGGGAAGCCTGCTTCTCCCTCCCCCTCTGCTGCTCCCCCTACTTGTGTTCCCTCTCTCGCTGTGCCTCTCTCTGTCAAATAAAATAAATAAAATCTTAAAAAAAAAAAAGAAAAAGCTCTCAATCTTAAGAAAATATATTTGGTTTATCTCATAAATAGAAAAATAATAATTCATTTAAAGAGCATGTCTCTTGGAAAGCATAATCAGAAGTAAACTCTGAAATAGATTCTGATTACAAACCAGAGTCAGGCACTTTTACTTTCTTTTTTTTTCCTTCAAGTTTTTATTTAGATTCTAATTAGTTATCATACAGGGTAATAGTAGTTTCAGGAGTAGAACTTAAGTGATTCATCACTTCCGTACAACAGTCAGGGTTCATCAAGGCACTTTGACTTTCTTATCTGTTTCCGAAATACCTAACATTTGCCTACAGGATAAAGGGCCCTAGAGAGAATTCTTGAAGTATGGATTTGGAGGTCAAGAGACAGTCTTCCTACAGGGCAGGAGATCCCTGCCAAACCCCGCACATGGGTGCTGGGATTCGGTAAAGGAAGTGTAGCCCCCAAGACAACTGGGTGGATCCAACGTGCTCAGACGGTGCGGCAGCTTAATTGGCTTTCGGGGCTGACATCGTCACCAAATTAGTAGTTAGTTTTTGTTGTTCTTATGAAATTCATTCCACAGATCATCTGATGCAGGTTATTTCCTTGACCTCTAAGAGTCATTATCCTCACCTAGAAAAAATACCCATCCCTCCTCTGTTGCCCTTTAAGCAAGGAGAAAATATGTGGACGGAACTAACCTCTAGCTGTGCCCTTTCCTGTTTTTGTTGTTGTTGTTGTTGTTTTGCTTTGTTTAGAGAGAGCGCGCATGCATGCTCGAGCGGAGGGGAGGGACAGAGGGAGAGGGGAGAGAATCTCAGGCAGACTCCTTGCTCAGCGTGGAAAGCCCATGCGGGGCTTGATCTCACAACCCTGAGATCATGACCTGAGCCAGAATCAAGAGTGGGACGCCTAACCCACTGAGCCACCCAGGAGCTCCCCTTTCCTGTTTTTAAACAGATTCTCAGGCACAAAATTTTTTTTCTTCCTTCTGCTTGATTTGGAGTGTTTTGCTTTTTGTTTTCTAGTTTCTTAAGATCACTGGTTAAAAATACTGATTATGATTACTGATTTGAGATAAAAGGTTAATACTATACATATTCCTCTGAGCACTGCTTTGGTGGTGCCTCGCAAATTTCAATAAGTTGTATTTTCATTTTCATATAATTAACAGTATTTTTTAATTCCTTTTGAGAATTTGATTATTCTCATGGATTATTTAGAAGTGCCTTCTTTAATTTCTAAAGAGATGGTTACTATTACCTTTCTGTTATTGATTTCTAGTTCAGTTCCATTATGGTCTGAGAATAAACTTTATATGATTGCAATTATTTTAAATGTGTTAAGGCTTGATTTATGACACAGAATACATGGTCTATATTGGTGAATATCCATGTACACTTTAAAAGATTGCGTGTCTTGCTGTTGTTATGGGGAGTGTCCAATAAAATGTCCGTTAAGTCCAGCTGGTTGATGGTGTTGATCAGTTCTTTTATATTCTAGCTGCCATTTTGTCTACTAGCTCTGCTATGACTGAGAGAGGTGTGTTAAGTCTCCATCTACAGGGGCGCCTGGGTGGCTCAGTCAGTTAAGCATCTGCCTTCAGCTCAGGTTGTGATCCTGGGGTCCTGGGATCGAGCCCCGCTTTGGGCTCCCTCTCAGCGGAGAGTCTGCTTTTCCTTCTCCTTCTGCCCCTCCCCCCGCTCATGTGTTCACACTCTCTCTCAAATAAATTTAAAAACATTAAAATAAATTAAAAAAAAATTCTCCCCCTACAGTGTGGGTTTCTCTCCTTTCAGTTGTCACATTTTCCTTCATATATTTTCAAGCTCTGTCAGATGCATATACATTAGAATTATGTTTTCTGATGAATTGACACTTTTATAACAACATAATGACCCTTTTCATCCTGGTAACTGCTTTAGCTCTGTAATCTACTTTATCCGATATTAACAAAATGATCCCAATTCTGGATACCACAGTTTTTATTGGTATCTATTCCTGGGTAACAAATCATCCCAAATTTATCAACTTCAAACAACAAACATTTATAATTTTGCAATGTTTGGAGAGTCCAGGAGCAGCGTAGCAGAGTGTTCTGGCTCTGCCTTCGGCTGAGACCTCTGTCACCTGAAGGGCTGGTGGATTTGCTCTCAAGCTCACTCATGTGGCTCTTGGCAGGAGGCTTTCAGGTCCTTGTCATGTGGGCCTGTCTATAGGGCTACTCACAACCTGGCCACTGGCTTCCCATGGGGCATGTGATGAAAGAAAGAGGTAAGAGATGCTGGGTCTTTCGTAACATAACCTGAATTTTGGAGCCCCAAACTGTCACATCTGCCCTGTGGGTCCCCTAGACTGGTCCTAACACAGTGAGTGTTCACCTGAGAGTATGACTACCAGGTGACAGGGGCACTTAGAAGCTGATGACCACAATACGGCTATGCTCCTTTCCATATCTGGACTTTTTTCTGTCCATTTCTATGCACTATTTCATCTTTGCAATGATTGGTCAGGATTTTTTCTTTCCATGGATATCTATTATTTTGTATTGTATACAGGACAGCATAGATAATATGTTGCAGAGGACCTGGATTGTGCTATTTCTCCCAAGAGAGTGTTGAATTTAATTCTGGAAGGCAGGGAAATCATCCCCAGGTCATGGTGATCATGGGTAGGCCTGGGGTATGCTTTTTAATGGTACACTTATTTCGGTTTTGCCTTTACTCCAAGTGTATAAAGATTAATCCTAGACTGGAGCCTTTTTGGGGTTTCACCGAAGTCTCTGCACTCAGGATAAACCCTAACCACGGCACTACTGTGGCATTTTCTGGCATATGATGGTTTCAGCTCCAGTTTACCTATGGTGAGTACTTAGTTTTTCTCCTAGCCTGTGCCTCCAAAGTGTTGGCCATGGACTTGAGCAGAATCTCTGCACAGATGTCAAAATTTCCCTCGACACGCCAAGGTCCCTTGACACTGCACTCCCCAAACCCAACCTCCCTGGCCGCTTCTTATTCTGAGGACCTTCTCATTCTGGCAACGAGATCACTGTTCCCACTGGAGGCCCATGTCCCCGTGCCAGCCAAGAAAATGTCTTCAGGAACAAACCTGGATGGATGTAGGGCTCAGGTCACAGGCCTTCTCCTTCCAAGAATTATAATTTTGTATTTTTTTATTGCACATAGTGGGTTTGCATATTTTTCTGAATTCTATGGTTGTTTGTGATGGTTACTCTATCCAGTATTTATTTTTTAGAGTCTTTTAAATCATTTCACAAATAGCCCATGATTGAGGCATTGTGAGAATCAGAGCCTTTTAATTGCCTTTCGGGAATGAAAGGGGAACCTTTTTTTTTTTTTTTTTAAAGATTTTTTAAAATTTATTTATTTGAGACAGAGAGAATGAGAGACAGAGAGCATGAGAGGGAGGAGGGTCAGAGGTAGAAGCAGGCTCCCCGCTGAGCAGGGAGCCCGATGCGGGACTCGATCCCGGGACTCCAGGATCATGACCTGAGCTGGAGGCAGTCGCCCAACCAACTGAGCCACCCAGGTGCCCAAGACAAGCTGAGCTTTTTTTTTTTTTTTAAAGATTTTATTTATTTATTTGAGAGGGAGAGAATGAGAGACAGAGAGCACGAGAGGGAGGAGGGTCAGAGGGAGAAGCAGACTCCCCGCTGAGCAGGGAGCCCGATGCGGGACTCGATCGCGGGACTCCAGGATCACGACCTGAGCCGAAGGCAGTCGCTTAACCGACTGAGCCACCCAGGCACCCGAAAGGGGAATCTTTTGAAGAGGGATTGATAGAAGATGAAATATCCCTCCACAACTCATGTTGGGTATGCAGCGCAAGGGACAGTGGTGGCCCATTGGCGACTCAGTGCTGTGGCCTGGCATGGGGTTTTGGAATTTCTGTGTCATGGCTTGGTCTCCAAGAAGAACATATTTTTAAGAAGACTTAATTGTTTTTCTTACACTGTAACAAGAGATAATAATTCCAAAGTCATTCAGAAGATACCACACTTCTACAGTACCACCCTACTACACAAACAACAGGACCGGTTGCTGTGTTTTAAAAGCTTATTTAAAACACTGCCCCCCTCCCCCCAGCTTGTCAATATGGCAAGCAGATTGTAGAAGACTTATTCCCACTTGCGTTTTGAGTATTTTTACCGGTTGTTCTGATGTTTTCTCCAGACAGAAGGACAGTTTCATAAGAAAGACAAATCACGAGATCTCTAGTCATTTTCTTCCAACCTGTCCCCCGACTCAAATAAGTCATCTCTGAACATCTTCAGTTTTAGGCCTAGCAATTGAAATGTTGGCTCCTGGAGTCGAGATTGAACCAGAAAATATATCTCAGAAGAGGTGGAAATAACTCCATGACTGTATACGTGATTAGATAGCCACACATTTAGAATAGCATAAAACATTGTGTCAGGCTTTTGTGGACAAGACATTCCAGGTCTGGTCCATCAGGAACTTTCAGTGGAAATAGCATAATGCAGGGCAAATTAAAAATGAATCATCTTTGAGCATAAAATCATTTTTATTCTCCACCAACTATATAAAAATAGAGATGACATAAAAGAATATTTATTTAAGGAAATGCCCATGACATCATCTTCAAAGAAAAACAAAAATATACATGGGACAGCATTTCATTTGTTAAAAAAAGTTTGTGGATATTTAGTTCTGTATTTGCCAACACAGAATTTTCACTGATTGTCCCTTTTTTGTTCAAATTTAATTTTATCCCATATTTTCCAAATTATATAAAATAACATGTATTTACTTCTATTTCGATCCAAAGTGAGAGCATTTTACTTTTTTAAAAAAAGGTACTTTAGAAATAGAAATGGTTTTAAAACACTGTACTAAATGAAAGAAGCCAGTCACAAAAAGCAAGACACTATATGATCCCATTTATATGAATGTCCAGAATAGAAAAATCTGTAGAGAAAGAAAGGAGATGAGTGGATACCAGGATCTGGGAGTGATGGTGTCAGCGACTACAGAGTGACTGCTATTGTATGTGAAGTATATATATTAATAAAAAAAGTTCAGGTAAAATTTTTTAGAAAAGTAAAATGTACTTTAGTAATTATTTACTGCTACCCATTCCTAATCTGTTTCTTTAATAAAAAAAAAAGCTAGGGTGGGCGGAGCAAGATGGCGGAGGAGTAGGAGACCTGGATTTCGTCTTCTCTCAGGAATTCAGCTGGATAGGGATCAAACCATTCTGAACACCTACAAACTCAACAGGAGATCGAAGAAAAGAAGAGCAACAACTCTCTCATCAGAAAAGCGACCACTTTCTGGAAGGTAGGACGTGCGGAGAAGTGAATCCGAGG
>NW_027688106.1:0-363 GCF_054177405.1 Leptonychotes weddellii | reverse complement strand
AGTTTGACAAGTCATTCAGATATGCACTACTCCTTTGGATATAGTGCTCTAGATTTACATATACTCAGAATATTTTTCCCATTGCCAGACAGATTAAGAATATTTTTCCTATCAAACCCAAATCTCTCATAGTACTAATATTTTATAAAATTATTGTCTTGGGCGCCTGGGTGGCTCAGTTGGTTAAGTGACTGCCTTCAGCTCAGGTCATGATCCTGGAGTCCCGGGATCGAGTCCCGCATCGGGCTCCCTGCTCGGCAGGGAGTCTGCTTCTCCCTCTGACCCTCCTCCCTCTCATGCTCTCTGTCTCTCATTCTCTCTGTCTCAAATAAATAAAAATAAAAATCTTTAAAAAAAAAAAAA
>NW_027688105.1:0-363 GCF_054177405.1 Leptonychotes weddellii | reverse complement strand
GAGAGGGTGGGAATTGACAGGGAGCAGGATAGCTATTGTTGAGAGAGACTGGATGAAGACCGCCCTCCCCCCCCCGCCCGCCTCCTCCCATCGACTTGCCTGCATTTTGTCCCTGAGTAGTATCATGTTTTGAAGATCTGCTAGCATGGCCTTGAAATTTAAAGCTGGATTTGCTGTTTGGGCACCTCCCATCTTCCTCCCCTTACAATGGACTTGACATGAGATCTCTGAAAGTTGTGGATTTTGTAGGCTTAATGTGCTAGGCCATTCTCATGATGGTGGTGGTGCAAGAAACAGTGTGCTTGACTCATCTGTGTTTGTTTTGTTTTGTTTTGTTTTTACAGCTATTTGCCGACAGGGCTG
>NW_027688104.1:0-363 GCF_054177405.1 Leptonychotes weddellii | reverse complement strand
CCCCCTAGCACACCTAATCTCGTTTTTTAGACTTTTTATTTTTTGTATATTCTCTTCCTGAATTTATCTTTTCATCTCTGCAGCAGATTACTCACTGATACAAAAAGGAGCCAAATCCTTTATTTGAAGTTTTCTAATAAGTCAAGGTGAAGGAGATACTTTTATGTAAGCAGGAAGGCTCTGGCTTTCTGGTTTCTGCCTGTTGAACACTTTACCACTTTTCTTTGTGACCTTGGGAAAGTTACTCATCTCACCATGCCTGGCCTAAAGTGGGTAGTAAGAAGCCTGCAGAAAGGAATCCCCCAACACAAATGTGTGAGTGTTAATATGAATAATTAACATGGTATGTGCTACTTACTCTTT
>NW_027688103.1:0-363 GCF_054177405.1 Leptonychotes weddellii | reverse complement strand
CAAAAATACATATGCAGGTACTATATATATGTGTAATATATGTGTGTATATGGATACATATAATCATATATAATATGTACATATACATAATAATTTGTATGTATGTACACACAAATCCATATCCATATATGGACATTTATATATACATATCTATATGCATATATATGCCTGTCTGTATATATATATGTGTGTGTGTATGTGTATGTGTGTATATATTCTGTATCTATACATGTATAGGTGTGTATAGGTATGTATATTATGTATATATATATGAACATGAGTGTATATGTGTATGTGTATATATATGTATATGTGTGTGTCTGTTTCTATAAAATATACAGAGAGGGAAAGCAAGAGCAAAGG
>NW_027688102.1:0-363 GCF_054177405.1 Leptonychotes weddellii | reverse complement strand
ACTGCCTCCCAGCTGCGCCCAGATTTCCACACTGAGAATTAAGGAAAGTAGACCCAGAAGAGGCAAAAACCTAACTGCACGGCCGGCCCATGTTTGCCCCACCCCTGCCTGCTCCCCTCCGTCACTGATGGTTTAATTAACAAAGGTTCTGACAAAGCCACAGGACCAGGGATAGGACAGGTAGGAGCAAGGTGTGAAAAGCAGCCCAGAGAAATGCCGGTGTGGTGGGGGAAGAATCTTCGGAGGCCAAAAAAAATTAGAAATGAGAAAGCACAAGAATTCCTTAAGCTAGAAGGTTCCACACTGTCTCAAGAGGACAGAGAAAGGAGAAATATTACACAAAGAAAGGTAAGAAACTCAGCT
>NW_027688101.1:0-363 GCF_054177405.1 Leptonychotes weddellii | reverse complement strand
ACAAATAAACAGAAAAACATAATCAGAAATAGTGTTTAAGTGCTACAGGAGAGACTCACGGGGTGGGAGAATAGGGGAGGGATGGCAAGAGATAAAGTCAGAGAGCCTGGCAGGCGCCAGATCTCACATGGAATGGTGTTTACGGTTTATTCCAAGTACAGGGGAGGATGTGAGGGCGATCTGGCTGCGACATCTGTCACCCCATTGATCGCCAGGGTTGATTCGGCTGATCTGGCTGGCTAGGCGGGTGTCCCCTTCCTCCCTCACCGCTCCATGTGCGTCCCTCCCGAAGCTGCGCGCTCGGTCGAAGAGGACGACCTTCCCCGATAGAGGAGGACCGTTCTTCGGTCAAGGGTATACGAG
>NW_027688100.1:0-363 GCF_054177405.1 Leptonychotes weddellii | reverse complement strand
CGCACACAGGGTTTGTAAAATCCCTTCTACCTGTTCTGGGGGCAGGAGGTGGTTACGGATTCGAGCCCGAGGGTCAGGCAGGTCCTCTGTCTCCTGATGGGGATGGGGGTGGGGGTGAGGCTGAGGACAAGCTGATGTCCAGGATGACACATCTACTTCATAAGGTGGCCCTGAGCTCGGGGAGAGCAGGGAGGGGGGGTCACACTCCATCCCTGAGGCTCCCCTCACTCTGCCCCTGACTCGCTGCTCTCCACGGAGGACAGACCTTCATTCAGTGGGTCTGGGGTTACCCCCAGGAGAGCCCCTTTCTCCTCCTAATTGGGAGCCAGCTGTCTACAGGGGACCCAATCTCTTGCATGTGAC
>NW_027688099.1:0-363 GCF_054177405.1 Leptonychotes weddellii | reverse complement strand
CTTTGTTTCCCTGTGCCCAACATGAGCAAGCTGTTCAATGAATAAAAGCAATGAATGGCACCTGAAAGAAAGGTCCATTAGGAACCAGTGAGGGTGGGACCTAAGAAGGATGGACGTCTCTAATCAAATCTCCATCATCCACTGGGATTGGGTTGGATCTCTTTGTTTAAGATGCGATGGGGACTTAGGGGGTAGCCAACAGCTGGGTCCACCCAGCCCATCATGAAGACAGGCTATCTCAGACACTGAACAGAGGTCCAACCAGCCCATCAGGAAGACAGGCTATCTCAGACACTGATAGTCACCAGGGACCGCCTCTCACTTCCTGTGCTCTTACCTGAGCCCTTCCCATAAGTCAAGGCC
>NW_027688098.1:0-363 GCF_054177405.1 Leptonychotes weddellii | reverse complement strand
AACTAATGATGTATTGTATGGTGACTAACACAACATAATAAAATTTTAAAAATAATAACTTGTTGGTTTTGGTCTGTATATTTGGGTAATTTGTAAAAGTATAAAAATATAATTGAATACTCTGACATTTTCACTAAGCATTGTATTATAATCAAACATATAACAACAGACTTTTTGGTTGTATCTTTTCAATAAGCCCACAGTATTGCCATTGTTGCTGGACCACAATGTAGCTAATCATTCTCTTCTATTGGGTGTTTAAATTTCCCCCCTTCTTTTTCTCCTCTTGCTGTTACAGTTAACTTTCAAAACTACTTTTATGCACATAACTTATATGTTCTTTTAAAATATATGTTACCCAAT
>NW_027688097.1:0-363 GCF_054177405.1 Leptonychotes weddellii | reverse complement strand
TCTGAGTCCTCCACGGAACCTGAAACAGAAACAGGTCTCTAGAATCCAGCCAGACCTGCAGCATCAGGGTCTATGGGTGTGGAGCCCAAGAAGCTGTCACAAGCGTCCCTTGTGAAAACCACCACTGGGGGTCTTTTGGGGTTTGCTGTGTTTCATTTATTTTATTTATTTATTTATTTATTTATTTTTAAAGATTTTATTTATTTATTTGAGACAGAGAGAATGAGAGACAGAGAGCATGAGAGGGAGGAGGGTCAGAGGGAGAAGCAGACTCCCCGCCGAGCAGGGAGCCCGATGCGGGACTCGATCCCGGGACTCCAGGATCATGACCTGAGCCGAAGGCAGTCGCTTAACCAACTGAGC
>NW_027688096.1:0-7039 GCF_054177405.1 Leptonychotes weddellii | reverse complement strand
GAGACTATGGACTCTGAGAAACAAACAGGGTTTTAGAGGGGAGGAGGAGGGGGGATTGGTTAGCCCGGTGATGGGTATTAACGAGGGCACGTACTGCATGGAGCACTGGGTGTTATATGAAAACAATGGATCGTGGATCACCACATCAAAAACTAATGATGTACTGTATGCTGACTAACATAACATAATAAAATTTAAAAAAAAACTTAGTATTACTGTTTTAAATCTCCTATACTTTTGAATAACTAATGAGTTTATCATTATTGTTCTTACAAAGCTTTACCCCTTGGGATTTCTAATCCTGTAGCTTACCACCAAAGAAAAAAGTGGGTTTTCTAGCTCTAGGTTATAACATTTGTTGAAAGTGAGCCTTACCTTAGAATTTACTCCATCCCCTCTGAGCCCACTTTGTGTTCCCTCAGGCAGGGAGTAAGATCCATCTGTTTATCTTTAGCCTTGTTCTCACTGGCAGATTGGCTCACATACTGGCAAAGAGATGTCTGTCACTTTGAATTTCATGGAGAACTTTACCCCAGTCTCATGAGTCCCATGACCTTTGTGACTCATAGATACATGGCCTATTCTCTTCTATGCTTTCTGGATCCAGGATACTGGGGAATGACATAAATGGCTAGTCATTGGCTGGTTCTGAGAAGACTTCCAAGAATAACTGCCACAAAACTTTTAACAAAACTATGAGTTTTAAAGATCTAGAATGTTGTCTGTCAACCAAGGTCTAGAATGGAGACTACAAACTGGTCGCCAAATCATCCCACAGGCATGTTTTGCTTGGCCAGGCTAGTGTTGGCCTGCAGAGTGTTTAAGAAATATTTAATTAGTTCCCAAAATTTAAAAATCAGGAGATTTCACATAAAAATCAAGATTTCTGGCATCACTTGATTTGGTAGCACAAAGTCTGCATTCCCACCTGACAATAATGGGCTACGGCTTTATAGCAGTCGCCCCATCTAGGTGGGGCAAGCCCACTCCAATTCACCATAATTCCTACCACTCCCTACCAGACCTACTTCACTTGTCTCTATAACATGACTGGCTCCAGTAGGCTTTGGAGGTTGGGATCTTTACTTTAGAATAACAGTGCGGTTAGCACTTATGCTAAGAACTGTGGGGGAAAACAGGGACAGATTAACATTTCCTGGATTATCATCTGGTTAGAGAAAACAATAATAATAACAATAATAAAGCTAATTTATGGATCAATTAAGGTGCTAATTGTGAGGTATCAAGCACGGAAGTGACCCCTGACCTAAACATACTCCTAATGTGTGGCTATCCATTGAAGTGATGGCCAGGAAGATCAGCCCTGCATGAGACCAATTGAAGAGTCCCAACAATTTGTCCAGTTAGACCATGAAGGTGTCTCTAGCATGGAGTTCAGAAACTTATCCATGCATTTATCGACTCATTCCTTTTTTTTTTTTTTTTTAAGATTTTACCTATTTGACAGAGAGAGAGACAGTGAGAGAGGGAACACAAGCAGGGGGAGCGGGAGAGGAAGAAGCAGGCCTCCCGCGGAGCGGGGAGCCCGATGCGGGGCTCGATCCCAGGACCCCGGGATCATGACCTGAGCCGAAGGCAGACGCTCAACGACTGAGCCACCCAGGCGCCCCTCGACTCATTCCTTTTTTCAACAAGTATCTATGAACTGGTTGGGGAGGCCAGAAAAGTTTACCATCCAGATCTCTCTTCAAGTGAATCTTCATGGGAAGCCTCACAGACAACAGCCCCAGATGCTCTTCCTTTGGATCCACTGTGGATCCAGCTTCCCCAAGGTCACTTTTAGACACTGTCTGAGCATGATGGGGGTTTTGGAACCAGGCCACTCCTGCCCAACCTGGGACTTCTCTAAGAGGCAATCTTTATATGGGTCGCCGCTCTCCCCCTGGAGAGGACTTTCTCAGAACTGCCCTGTGGTCTGAGGCTTTTCCTACCCAATCTTCCTTCCTTCCCTTTCTCCATTCACAGGTGTCAGACCTGTGTCACCAGCCTACTCTTGCTCCCTCCCCTTTATCCTTCTTAGGTATTTCCACTCATAAGCTTCTTGTATGCCTAATCCTTTCTTGGCTTCTGTCCTCAGAGGACTCAGACTGACACAACTGCCTATTGTGTGTCAGGTACTATGCTAGGTGCTTGGGACATAGAGTGTATAAAACAGACAAGATTCAATTCATTCATAGAGCTTGCATTAAAGTGATGGTAGATACAACATAAGCAAGAGAATAAATAAATAAAACTATAGAAAGGTTAAAGAATGATGTGTAGATTGATTGAGTGCTCAGGCAAGGTCTTCCTTAGGAGATGATGATTAAGCTGACACCTGGAATGACATTCCAGGCAGATAGAAGAGCAAGTAAAAAGGGTTGAGACAGGAGTGTCCTTGGCATAGTTGTGAAAAGAAAAAAAGGCCAGTGTGGCTGAAGAATAATCAAAGAGGAAAGACTGGAATGAGCAAGAATGTTGAAGAACTAGTAAGGAGCCTGATTTGGGTTTGTAGGCCACAATAAGTAATTTGGAGCTGGTCAGGGAGGAGACCATACTCCATCTCCAAGGACAGATAGAATTAGGTCAAGATAGGACTTGAAGGCTTGTGTCTGCTGCTAAATGTTGCTCTAAAAAGACAAAGGTTTTCATCATATTACACATATAAAACTTTTGGATGCACCTACATTGAGCAAGCTTCGTGGACCATCTTGAGAAACTAAGTACCACACAAATATTACATCTGTACAAAATGCAGGGCTCTAAACTGTAGATTTACCCTGTGTGTGTGTGTATGTGTGTGTGTGTGTGTGTGTGTAAAAGAAGCCAGTTTATAAGCTGAGTACCATTCCTGTGTGCCTTCAGAGTTTAGAGAAGGAAGAGATGACTATGAACTGGAACAAGTCCAAGAGAATTTCTTGGAAGAATGAGAAGTTAGCTTATCAAAATCATTGCCTACTAGGAAAAGGGTAAAAATACAGATAACTTCTTTTGCTAAAACTGGCTGATTTGATTTCCATTTGAAGAAAATAAGGAGTCAACCAACACCCATTGCAAATATGCCACCACTCCACCTGACTCATTGGCCATTAGCAAGCCTATAGGAACTCCTGAACAAATGAGAAAATATGATGAAATTTGGAGAGGAATTCTTATGCCTAGGTTTAGAGAGAAGATGTGCAACTCATTTGGAGAACATTCTTTGCATAATAGCTTCAAGAGTTGTCATTTCTGGCCAATAGCTACTGTTCTTGGTGTGGAGGTTCCTAGGAATATGTATCTTGACCAGAGGACCTGGCAGGCTATTGTTAACTTCTGCTCCTGCCACTGCCCAAAGTACAATTTGACTTTTAAGGGGGTTTGCCTTTTCACCTTGCCTCCCACCCCATCAGAGGCAGGGCAGTGAGGAACATCTATGATAGCTCACCAGGACTTTCCTTTGGAGAATCACTAGCTATCTACACACCCTAGGAAAGTTTCCTGAAATAGAACTGCATTATCTGAGGACTGAAAAGGGTGCTGGAAAAGCTCACTTAGCTATAAGAAAACTGATGAAAGGCCTGGATGGTTTCCCATTGTCTGGGGAACTCAAATTCTCTAAATGGGCCCCAAAATGTCCATCATTCAGCCCTTGCTGAGGCTGGGTCAACATGATAGCAAACAACAACCTGAGCATTGAAGAATCCAATCAATTATTTCCTGAGAGAGTGCCAGCTATTTGAAATAGAAGCTGGATTTTTAAATTTCTGTCTGAATATTTTTAATTTTTGTTGACATGTAATAAACATACAGAAAATTACACATATTGTGACAAGATCATAAACTTTTTTTCAGATCAATAAACTTTTAAAAAGTGAGTATAACTGTATAACCAGATCAAGAACCACATATTACCAGCACCCCAGAAGTCCCCCTGTTGCTCCCTTTTTGCAGAGGATGGTCACTATCCTGTATTCTAAGCTAACTTTGTTTGTTTTGCATTTTATCTAAATTGAATACCATGGACATTCCTGATCTCAAGGGAAAAAAAATTTTAGCATTTCACCATTTAATACAATATATCATGTGATTTACATATCAAATTAAAGAGGTTCCCTTTTATTTTTACTTTGCTATGAATTTTCATCATGAATAGATGTTGCATTTTGTCAATTTCTTTTATTCTATTGAGGTGCTCTGTTTTCTGCCTTTTTTCTATTAATGTAGTGAATTACATTATTTGATTTTCCTAATGTTAACTCAACCTTCCAAAACTAGAATAAAATCTATTGGCCATATTATATTATTCTTTTTATATATCACTGGTTTCAATTTTCTAGCATTTTATTTAAAAGTTTTTGCATTTATGTTTCTGAGTTGTCTATAATTTTAATAACAAATTTTATTTTTTAAATAGATCCTAACTTACACTATGCAGTTTCTTTAATTCTTTTGTCAGTTGTAATAAGTAATTTATTTGAGGAATTTGTACATTTTATTCAAATTACCAAATGTGTTGGGTTAAATTTTATCACAATACCCTCTTTCTATCATTTGATGACCCTAGGATCTGTAGTAATGTTCTCCATTTTAATGCTGATATTAACCATTTATTTTTATTTCCTGGTTAATTTTGCTAGGAGTTTATCAATTTTATAGATCTTTTCAGGGAACTAACTTCTGGTTTCGCTGATTTTCTCTATCATAGGTGTGTGGGTTTTTTAAATTGTTCATTGATTTGTCTTTTTTATTATTTATTTCTATATACGCTTCTTAAGTTTGATTTGATGGACTCTTTACTCCTCTTTACTCATTTCTTGAGATGGAAATTTTTTTTAAAAGATTTTATTTATTTTTTTGTCAGAGAGAAAGAGAGAGAGCACGGGGAGTGGCAGGCAGAGGGAGAAGCAGGCTCCTGCTGAGCAGGGAGCCCAATGTGGGGCTCAATCCCAGAACCCTGGGTTCATGACCTGAGCCAAGGCAGCCACTTAACTGACTGAGCCACCCAGGCACCCTGAGATGGAAATTTAAATCACTGATATGACTCTTCGTTTTTCTCCATTTAGAAGTATAAATTATCCTCCTTCTAAGTAGTGCTTTAACTGCATGCCACAAATTTTGATATGTCATGTCTTTATCATCATTCAGTTCAAAACATTTTAATTTTCAATTTGATTTCTTCTTTGATACATGGATTATTTATAAATCTATTTTTTAATTTCTAGGTAGTTAAAGTTTTTCTAATCATCTTTTTGTTACTAACTTTTTTCTTGATTCCACTGTGATCAGAGAACACATTCTATGTAATCTTAGTCATTTGAAATTTATTGTGACATGCTTAATGGCCTAACATATGGTTAATTTTGGTTAGTATTTTATATACACCTGCAAAGAATGTCATTTTGGGGTGCAGTGTTCCATATTTATCAAATAATCCCAGTTTGTTAGTTGTGTTCAGATTTTTTATATTATTCTTAGTTTTTTGGTTGCATGTTCTATCAGCTGTTTACTTAAGTTTCTTAAAGTCTCCCACTATGATTATGATTTATTTATTTTCGTTAGTTTTGCCAATTTTAAAAAATATTTTTAAGATTTATGGAGTGCAATCAAATTTAGGGATATGATATCTTTGAAATGAATTGAACTCTTTATTCTTAGAAAATGCCACTTTAATGGGGTGCCTGGGTGGCTCAGTCAGCTAAGCATCTGCCTTCAGCTCAGGTCACGATCCCAGGGACCTGGGATCCAGCCCCATGTCGGGCTCCCTGCTCACGGGGAGCCTGCTTCTCCCTCTCCTCCCTGCTTGTGCTCTCTCTCTCTAAAATAAATAAAATCTTAAAGGAAAGAAGGAAGGAAGGAAGGAAGGAAGGAAGGAAGGAAGGAAGGAAGGAAGGAAGGAAGGAAGGAAGGAAGAAAGGAAGGAAGAAAGGAAGGAAGGAAGGAAGGAAGGAAGGAATAAAATGCCACTTTAAAGAGTACCTGGATAGTTCAGTTGGTAGAACATGGAACTCTTGATCTCAGCGTTGTTAGTTCAAGTTCCACATTGGGTATAGAGCCTACTTTAAAAAAAAATGCCTCTCTAAAATATCCAACTAATTTTTAAAATAAATTCCAATGATCTATGCATATCTGTACATACTAATATGTATAAATAGACAGAGATGTGCATATGGATAGAGAGATAGAGACAGAGGTCCTATTGGTTTTGTTTCTCTGGAACTGACTGATATACCAGCATTTTATGCATCACCAAAACTCAGAAAATATTCTTTGAGGAAAAATAGTCATGTGTTTAAAGCTTCTAATTTTTAATTTGTTATTCCAATTTTGTAAGACCACTAAAATCTTTACTGGTTTCTGTTTTTCACAGCAAAGATTCACTCCCATTTATTTTCATGACTCCCTGGCCTTTCATAGGCAACTCCTAATATTTGTAATGTCCTCTTTGCCTGGCGGATGACTGAGCTTCGAAACTAGGACTTCAGGCTCACCTGGGTGGCTCAGTCGTTAAGCGTCTGCCTTCGGCTCAGGTCATGATCCCAGGGTCCTGGGTTTGAGCCCCACATCGGGTTCCCTGCTCAGCGGGGAGCCTGCTTCTCCCTCCCCCACTCCCCTGCTTGTGTTCCCTCTCTCACTGTGTCTCTCTCTGTCAAATAAGTAAATAAAACCTAAAAAAACCCAGGAAAAAAACCCAAAGGACTTCAGATTTTTCTTAACTATTCGTCTATACAGCCACTTCATAGATACTTATTGAGCTTCTGTCATGTCACAAAACTGACCTTCCTGCTGTCAAGGAGTTTTTAGTTTCTGTTAGAACAATTAAATCCCAAAACAAGGACCCATGGTTGGTGATAAAGTTTTTACCTATACACATTGAAATGAAATAAAGATAACAAGGTACATGTCGGTATAAAAGAATCAATTTTTCTTCTCTTTAGAAAAACTTTATCCTGAGATTACACCCTCAATATTTTTAATGCTAAATATCTTTTCTTGCTTCTCCTTCCAGAAATCATGTAGTAGCTTATGACAGCTACAACAATCAGAAAAAAAAAAAAAA
>NW_027688095.1:0-14625 GCF_054177405.1 Leptonychotes weddellii | reverse complement strand
CCCCTCTCCCGCTTCTTTTCAATGGGTGAATCGCCAGACTCACTAGAAACTTCTGTGGGCTCAGGTCCTTGGCCCTCTCCGAGCCTCGGTGTTCTGAGTTACAACACGGGGCTAACAGGTAATCTTCTCCCCACAGGTGACGATGCGCACTAACTGGCCTCGAATGTGACGATACTCAGCAGGGCGTCAGCACGAAGAGCCAAAAAGAGGAAACGCTTTCGTGTCCTAGAGTGACCCAGCCAGAAGCAGACACAGATTCACCGTTCTGACTTCACCCGCCTGCACCGTTGACATGGCCACACCTCACGGCGGGAGGCACAGTTCCACGCTCCAAAGACCCACGACGGCATCCGGAAGGGACGAGACCCACTCCCGGAGCTTTGGCGCAGCTGGCCGGCAGCTTCCGAGTCTGGCCACGCCTCCCCGGCCATGACGGAGCCTCTGAAGCTCGGCTTTCTCGACACCACGTGCGTGGAGTTGAAGAGCAACTGCAGACTATACTTAGAAAATTCTTCACAATGACAGAAGGCACAGGGTGTTACCAGTGAACCAATAAACAGGATAAAAAGAAGGCTGGCTCAATCCGGTTCCAATCTGCAGGAAAAACTCTTGGGGGATCTTGAGTACCTTTGAAATTTGCTCAAAGTGTTATCAGTTTTAAAATGTACTTTTCAGTAGGATTTTCAAACAACCAAATGTGATAATTAGGTAAGGAAAGATGGAAAATAAAATTTTAATATAGAAATGATTTTTTTAAAACCGTAAGCTCTAAGAGATTCTGGCAGTCTAATGCCAAGTGGAACATCTGTGTTCCAAAATATGGGAATCTGGTTCCTCTGACGCTTCACTGTTCTCTATCCAGTTTTACCCTGATTTTCAGTAATTAAGCTGATCGTAGGGCTTTTAAAATTAACGCCGATGAACAGCTAAAGCTCTTGAAAACTACCTAATTTGGTTTCTTACTAAATTTTTACATCAGAGCTTGTCCGGTGGATTTAACACTACCTGCAGCATCTCTCCTGTCTCTGATAGCTCTCCACTGCACGAGTAGGGGGCCGGCTTCTTAGGTGAGGTACCCACGACCTCCATGCTCCAGCCCAGCTGACGTGTTGAACTGGTCTGCCCTTTTTTTTTTTTTTTGGCACTTCTATGTCACAAAGTTCCTTCTACTTCAAGTGCACTTACCTATTACCATTCTACCTATGAAAACCCAGTTGACCTTTAATTTCTAACTCCACAACCGAAGTTACCCACGTCACTCCAGTCAAGGTTGACATTCCCTTCTCTCTACTCCCACAGTACCTCATTCAGCTCCTGTTACTTTTGGAGTTTCCCTCGTGTCTCCTTAGGCTTAAAAATGGCAAAGTAAACACATTTCTGACACGTTTTCCTGCTGAAAAGTTCCCCCCAAACTACAGGGATAGAAGCTGGAAATGGAATGAACTAGGAGGTCTGTAGGGCAGCAAGCAGATGGAGGGAGGTTAATGAGTGACAGAGCCTTGCTGGGGAGGGGCAAGGTGGGGAGAGAAGCAGACTGACCTCTCCTTCCATGCGGAAGACCCAAGACTGGAGGCCCTGGCAGGGGTGGGGACGGGGCCAGAGACGAACAGGAAGCCTGGTTCAGATCGTGGAATGGCCACAGCCGCCTGCCACCACCCGAGGATCATTTTCTGGAGAACCTGCTCGGCAAATACGATGTACAGAGAGATACGAACACCGGGGGCTGCCTATGAAACCGATCAGTGACACCCGGCAAGAAGCCCACTTGTGCATCCACGCACATTGTTGCTGCACACCCTTCATTCCGAAGAGGCAGCCCAGATTCACAGCCCCTTGACAAGACCTGGAGCGCTGAAGCTGCAGACTCTCCAGCTACGGACACATCTTCCCCGGAGGGACACGGAAACAAAACTTCCCAGAGGTAGAACCAAAGGCAGAGAGAGAAAGAGGCAGGATAGAAATATTAAAGGATCACTTCAGGGAGCCCAAGACGAATCGAAGCCCCAGAGAAAAAAAACAGTAGGAAGAAAATTACTGAAGACGCGACACAAGGAACACAAACCCAAGAGACGTGCACGCCAGGTTCCAAAGGTGCATCATGGGCCCGGCACGAGGAATACAAAGACCACAATGAGGCATGTTAGTCTGAAATTCTGGAGTATCAGATATAAAGAGAAAATCCCAAAAGTTTCAGAGGGGAAAACTCATGTAAAGGTGGAGCATAATTTTAAAAAGTCACAACCGGGGCGCCTGGGTGGCTCAGTTGGTTAAGCGACTGCCTTCGGCTCAGGTCGTGATCCTGGAGTCCCGGGATCGAGTCCCGGGATCGAGTCCCGCATCGGGCTCCCTGCTCGGCGAGGAGCCTGCTTCTCCCTCTGACCCTCCCCACTCTCATGTACTCTCTCTCATTCTCGCTCTCTCAAATGAATAAAAAAAAAAAAAAAAAAGTCACAACCGATTTCTCTTTAATACTTGCATCCAGAAGTGGTGGAATGATGCTTTCAACTTTCTAAATAAAAATTATTTTCATTATGGAATTCTATACACAGCAGTCTACACAGTGAGTAGGGTAGATACAGATATTTAAAATTTCACATAATGACCTCCCGTACATCTGTCCATGGGAAGAGTTAGGGTTGAGTGTGTCCCCCCAGCATTCATACGTGGGAGCCTTCACTCCCAATATTGACGGTATCTGGGGGTAAGCTTTTCGGAGGTGATTAAGTTTAGATGAGGTCACTCGGGTGGGGCCCTATGATGGGATCAGTGGCCGAGCTCTGCCCTGAGAGGACAGTGAGAAGGCAGCCATCTGCAACCCAGGAAGGGAGCCCTCCCGGGGAACTGAACTGACCACCACCTCCACCTTGGACTTACAGCCTCCACAACTGTGAGAAGTCAGTCCCTGCTATGTGAGCCCCCAGGCTGTGCTGGTGTGTTACAGTAGCCCGGTAGCCCGAGTGGGCTAAGATAGAAGCTACGGAAAAATGTGCTCCCCCCGCAAAAGAGGGAATAAATCAAAGAAGCAGAAAGCTTGTGTTCAAAAGACGGGTGTTGCAATGGAGGAGCGGGAGGAGGTATTCCTGGCCTCAGGAGACAGTGATGAGCAGGTTGGGGAGTGAAAGCCGGAGCAGGAAGACCAAGGACCAAGGACCCAGAAGGAGTGGCTCCAGATGGAGCTGAAAACATGTCCGACAGGTCTGACCACAGAAGTCAGAAGGTGTACTGAATTGTACAAAGAAGGAAACGTAAATATAACTAGTTTCCACTGGGCTCAGCAGTGAATAAAACTGACACAGTCAAAATAAGGACAGCCAGGAAGGAATTCACTGCCACCTGAGACCCGGCTACGCTGGGACGATGGGGGCAGGAAGGCCACACAAGGAGCAGGAACCCCCATCTGCCCGACCCGGAAGTAAAACACGTCTGAAGTCCGTGAACTGAGGTAACATGGCAGTCCAGTCTAGGTTTCACAGCTGAACTGGTTGTTTCTGGGCAGGGTGACAAGAGCGTGAGGAACGGGGACACAGGCTGCCGTGTTTACCGTAAGCTTTTCATACTACTTGACCCCTGGAGCTACTCCTATCTCCTTCTTTGAAAACCCATATACGGGTCCCTAGTGTGCTGCCTGTGGGGCTGAGCAGGCGTCCTCCCTAGTTAGTGCAGGCTTGCTGCGGGCAGGGCCACAGTGTCTTCATCCCCCCACTCTTAGCACAGTTCTCGGCCCCCACTTTTATTCTTTTCTGGAACACTGATATGCTATCATGTCCCTCGTTCTGTATACCATCTACTTATTCACTCACTGGTCCGAAGAATAATTTAGCTTGTTGAGGAATCTTTGTCTTTTTTTTTTTTTTTAAAGATTTTATTTATTTATTTGAGAGAGAAAGAATGAGAGATAGAGAATGAGAGGGAGGAGGATCAGAGGGAGAAGCAGACTCCCCACCGAGCAGGGAGCCCGATGCGGGACTCGATCCCGGGACTCCAGGATCATGACCTGAGCCGAAGGCAGTCGCTTAACCGACTGAGCCACCCAGGCGCCCCGAGGAATCTTTGTCTTTTATTCTTAGCTATCCCCCTGGTTTCAAGTCCTCTGTGAAGTACGTGATACCATCAGCAAAGTCAGTACTGAAGTCATTGTCCCAAACGTTGATGAACCGAGAGGAAAAGAATCCTGTTTCTTGGCTTGGGTTCCGCAGAAAGCAGAGCCTGGCTTGCCCGTTCCCGAGGAGCAGGTGTGGAGGATGGGAGTGAGACGGCTAGCAGGTGAGCCAGCGTGCCGATGGGCGGCTGACATGGCCCAAGCACGGGCAGGCTGGCTCAGTTCCACCCGAGGGTGCAGGTGGAGGCGTTTCTCCACTGGCTTCTCTCCTCCGCTAGTTAAGGAGGCTGGAGGTATGCCGGCGGGCCTGGGCTGAGGCGCCACCCCACTGTCCCTGAGTGAGGCGAGGGGTGGCTGGAGTCACAGGTGACGAAAGAGGATTTTAAAATGGCGTACGAGAGGCATCCAACGCAACCGGAAACCCTCAAAGTTCTTGTGAGGTCCACGCTGAGCCGTGGATTCCCTCACTGAGCCGACAGACTGCGCTTCGATGTCTCCTCCATCGGGCGCCATGCCAGGCTCTGTCAGCTGTCTAGCTGGAACCGAGCTATGCCTGTCCTGCTTTCACCTATGGAACTGCCCAAAAAAGAAATCGGGCTCGACTTCTGTGACCTGTGTTTGTCAATTCATGGTAGGTTCCTAGAGATTACTTCTTTTTTTTTTTTTAAAGATTTTTTATTTATTTTTTAGAGAGCGAGCGAGAGAGAAACAGCATGAGAGGGGAGAGGGTCAGAGGGAGAAGCAGGCTCCCCGCCGAGCCGGGAGCCCGATGTGGGACTCGATCCCAGGACCCTGAGATCATGACCTGAGCCAAAGGCAGACGCCCAACCATCTGAGCCACCCAGGCACCCCTAGAGATTACTTCTTTGACTTACTAGTAATTCATTCACACACCTTACCTGGGACTGGCACCACATTCCCCACCCACAGGTTTGTTGTTTTTTTTTTTTTTTTTAATCTGTTTTCTTTTTTTTCATCTCTAGCCTGGGGCCCAGAACACTCTTCACAGTTCCTGTGATATCACCAAGCTTGGCAATCTGCTTTCTAAGTCCCTTTATTGCACTAGAATGTGATTCATCTGGGTCAGAAAGCAAACTGGTTTAGTGCAGACAGGCACCCTCACATAATCTCTACACCCATCTCAGGCTTCAATTTCCTCTAATCACCATCTATTGCATTTTTTCCATTTTGAAGATCATTTTCCTTGATAGGGAAAAAGTACAAAAAGAGCTGAAGAGCTTTACTTTCTCTTTATCGGCACTTGCAGCACAAATCCCAAGCAAGAGGCCTCGCTCTCTCATTCCTTCTTGCTTTTATTTATTTTTTTGAGGGTGGCGGGGAGGGGCACAGGGAGAAGGAGAGAGAGAATCTTAGGCTAAACACGCAGCACAGAGCCTGACGCAGGGCTCGATCTCACGACCATGAGACCATGATCTAAATCAAGAGTTGGTCACTTAACCAACTGAGCCGCCCAGGCGCCCCCCCTTCTTACTTTTAAAATAAGCAAGCCCTGCACCCTCTCCACTTGTGGACCTCAATTCGAGTCCCCACTTAAGACCATCCTGGGTGGCTCCTCCTTGTCATGCCCCTCTCTAAGCTTGCTTTAATACTATGCTCTTCCTTCTTTATTTTCTAGGTGTTCTTACTAAGAACTTGGGCTTAGCACACAGTCACTCGGATGCCTGCCTGTTTCCCCCCTTCATTTGCTCTTGGGTTTTGTTAAAAGTTATACTGACTGAAATAGTTTGAGCAACAAAATAGTGATGGATCGTAATTGAATAGGATACATATGTTCACAAATCTGTGCTGACATAAATGACTGAATAAAAAAATAAGTGGGAGAGGGGCGCCTGGGTGGCTCAGTCGTTAAGCGTCCGCCTTTGGCTTGGGTCGTGGTCCCGGGGTCCCGGGATCGAGCCCCGCATCGGGCTCCCTGCTCGGCGGGAAGCCTGCTTCTCCCTCTCCCACCCCCCTGCTTGTGTTCCCTCTCTTGCTGTCTCTCTCTCTGTCAAATAAATAAATAAAATCTTTAAAAAAAAAAAAATAAGTGGGAGAGAAAAACTAACACGTCCCTTGCAGAGGCATTCCAGCTAACTTACATATCTCCTGTGCTCTCAGGGGGTGGAGCGCAGCCCTGCACCGCACACATGTGCTGTGCCCCATGACTTCCTAGGAGGACAGCACAGACGCGGAGAAACCTGACGAAGACCAGGTCAGCCGGGTGACCCATGTTAAGGTCAACAGTGGTACTAATAAGTGTACGCACCCTTGGTAGGACAGGATGAAATGGCACCTTATTCTCTGTGGTCTTCCTTCTAAAACGCATAATCCCAATCTGACGGTGAGAAAAACATCAGGTAAATCCCAACAGCGGGGTCTCCCCCGGAAGACCTGCTCAGTGCTCCTTAAAACCGTTAAGACCACAGGAGCAAGGAAAGTCTGAAACACGGCCACAGCCAAGAGGCGCCTCGGGAGATGTGGTGACCCAGTGTCACGGGGTAGCCTAGGTGGGATCCTCAGACAGAAAAATGACATTAGGTAAAAAGTCAGGAAATCTGAATGAACTATGGGCTTTAGGTGATAATCCTGTATCAATACTGGTTCGTGAATTGTGACAAGCGTTTGCCACACTGATGACAGATGGCAGGAATGGGGGAACCGGGGCATGGGGTGCCTGGGAAGTCCAGACTCACTTCACAGTTTTTCTATAAATCTAAAACTACTCTAGAACAAACATTCTATTAAAAATAGTTGTTTGTTAAGAGTATTGCTAAAAAAGTCATACTGCCGTTGTGAGGGAAGGCCTGCATAATTCTTGATGCTCCCCAACCCCCCAATCTTGGGAAGTTTTATTTATTTTTGAGCCTCTCATCACTCCTGAGGTATCACTGTTTAGAATCTGAAAGCACTAACTCCTATCTTTCTCTGAACTACCAGGCTTCTCTGGAAGGGCTGGGACACATCCTCCTTCTCCACGGGGCCACGTAAGAAGCTGCTATCTCTCGGCTCCAGGCCTTTCCTGTCTGGCCTGTGACTGTCTCTGGATCAGCCGTGAATTACTGTCAACTCGATCGCGTGGTGACTAGCTGCGGTGACTGTTCCCGATGTGGCATCTTGGGGGACCTGCCACGACTGCCCGGACACATACTTTCTCTCCACAGCGACTCTCAAGGAACCCCAGAAGCAGTCTCTGCTTGGACCTGGCATGGGACCCCTCACCACGTGCCTGGAGGCTGCACTGCCCTCCTGCTCTCTGCCTTCAAGCGTCTGCAGAGACGCTCATCCTTTAGACCTTCCGCACGCCACCCTGGTCCACGACGCTGAGGTTATCGTGCTGACTGGAGCTGACGGGCAGGAAGAAGCAATACTCCAGATAATGCCCCCGTGAGACGTAAGGACGTCAGAGGGTGAGTTTCCAGGGTGAGGGGAGGCTGGGGGCATTAGCAACAGCCCCTGCAAGGGAAATTCAGGTTGTTGCTCTGCACACACCCTGCCAGCTACAGATCGAGGGGGAGGTCTTTTGGAAGCAACACGCACCAAGTGGCTACCCTGACGCGTTCGCTGAGGGGCCCATGATTGTTTTCAGAGTGACCAGAGCAAGGGAAGGCTTGGCAGCAAGTCCAGGCTCCTCGTCCACACGGGCCTGTCACCAGCAGCGTCCACACGAGGGATCCTGTACCAAGCCCCACGAAGCACCAGCAGGAGACCCCTAGGGCACACGTTGGGGGCTGAGAAAAGCAGCAGCGAGAAACCATGCCTTCTCCTGTAGGCAGTTACCGTCCTTCCGAGAAACAGTTCCTGGCTTGCTACTGGGCCTAGCAGAGACGGAGCGAACCGTGAGACGCCGAGCTCCCACCATGAACGGGGTGGCGGGGGGGGGTGGCTGTCCTCTGACCGTCGAGCAGCACAGCCAGCGGTCAGCAAGTGGCAACGGTGCGTCAGGGACGGGGCTACCTCCCCTTGTTCCTTCTGCGCCCGTGGTCTCGGGGTGCCCCTCACAAACCGCTGCCGACGAGGAGAAACTGGCTTGCTTTACCGACGCTTCTCATGGCACGCCGGCCCCAGGACCGCAGGCTGTGCGTTTGCTTTCCGCACGGTCGGGACGGAGAGATGGACGCTGGTCCTCAGTGAATTCCGGTATGAAATGAGAATTTTGCCAAACCCGACCATGGAGAGTCGAGCCAGCCTCTCAGAGACAGAAGCTGGAGGCTGAAACTGTCCGAGACTGTTCTTTCCCCTCGTCTGGGGGAGCCTTTCATTCCACTGTTCTCCATTCGTCTGTGCTCATCTCCCAGGTCTGGGTGCATCTAGGAGTTAGGACTCTGATACTTGTACCCTCAGAATAATGTGGTCATAATACGTGTCTTCTTCTGCAACTTGCTTTTTTACTTAAAAACATATTCTTTTTTCTTTTTTAAAGAAAAAAAAAATCTTTTTTAAAGATTTTATTTATTTGACAGAGGGAGAGAGACAGCGAGAGAGGGAATCACAAGCAGGGAGAGTGGGAGAGGGAGAAGCAGACTCCGGCTGAGCAGGGAGCCTGACGTGGGGTTCGATTCCAGGACCCCGGGATCATGACCTGAGCCGAAGGCAGACGCTTAACAACTGAGCCACCTAGGTGCCCCCAAAAACATATTCTTGACAAACACTTCTTCCGTTCTTCTTAATGGCTATGTGGTATTATTCCATGAGATGCCTACACCAGGATTTATTGAACCAATCTCTTAGGATATGTGGGTTGTTTCTGGTACTCTGTCATCCCTGTGCGGTGTTCTCTACAAGCTTTCTTTGCTCTCGAGATGTATCAACGACTACTACTGCAGTCTGCACCTAGAAAATACTCTACTCATACCTTTCAAATGCATGTTTAACTTTGCTCCACCCATGACAATCCCCAACCCCCCTATTTCCCTGGTAATAAGGTTTAGCTCCTTCAAAGCCAAGAGCCTCCCAAGATTCACGACCGCCAGGGGATGATGCACACACAGCTCATATTAACTCAGGAAGTGACATTACTGGATCAGGGGCCTCCGACAATCCACAAAAATAGCACATTTTTCATGTATCACCCAACTTTGGCTAAATTTTAAATTCGGAAGAAAGTCAATTCCGTGGCAAGGGACAAGCTGAGTAGGAGTGAAAGCAGACACAGGTCTTACCAGCCATCACTGACCTTGCTGTTGGTGGGAAACCCAGGGTCAGGAGATCTGGGTCTTGAAAAAGTAGTGAGCCTTTTGGGGAATGGGAGCGAAGGTGAGACGGGTTGACCAAGTAGTTCTTTACTTTGGGAACTGAGAACTTCTAGCTCTTTTACTATGAAATCTATGGTTACAGTTGTAAAGACTAGATTTTCCGAAGTTGCTGTCTGTCACGTTCCCCATATAGTAGTGTCCTGGATGCCTTCCTGTCCTCGTTGTGTCAAAGAATCAGAGAATCTTAGGGGTTGAGGAGAAACCGTGAAAGTTACCTCGTCTGAAGTGAATTTACCTAAGTCATAGGATATAAGGTCAATTTACAAAAATCAGTTGTATTTCTGTATGATGACAAAAAACCAGTTGGCAAATGAAATTAAACAAGAACAATTCCTGAGAGTCCTGTGTAGCTGGCACCAACTGCAGGCAAAGTGGCCCTGAGAGCCCAGGTGTCCTCTGCAGGCCGCAGGGGCAAGCTGCTGGCAAGACCGCAGACCAGGCTGAGGGAGGGATGAGGACGGCCCTGGAGCAAGGGGCAGAGCTGGCCGAGTCTGGGCACCTTTCTCCCAGGACAGCCCTGGACGAATGGAGAGGCAGGGGTGAGCTCACAAGGGCACCTTCCCCTACCACGTCCTGCCGAGGGGCCAGCTGAGGCCAACCTGGCAGGGCTCCTGCCTCTCCGGGTTCTCCCCCAGTCCTTCAGGGGGTCTCCCGGGAGCACACCCTAATAAAGCACCGACTGCCCATGAATTCCTGGTCAGCGGCTGCTTCTGGGAGCACAAGTGAAGCCACTCCCTTGTAAAGATTTATGTACAACCACAGATACTAGATCCCTACGTGTATATGCATATTTATTACGTTGGATGTAACCTGATCGTTGCAGTGAATGTATCATTTAGGACTTTTCATATATGATTGTACATCATATGGGTATAAAATGAGCTGCAATAAGCAAATTTTAATACCAAAATGATAAGGTTCAATTTTTTCTGCTCAAAGAGATCAATAAAGTTCTTTCTCGAGAGATCATCTACCTTAGTAATTTTTTTTAAACAGTGCTCTTTAAAATTAATTTATTACATATTCTACTAAATAACTAAGAGAAAAAAAGATCAGGATATACTGAGGGAGGTGGTAGAGGTTAATGGTTAATAACTCAGGCTCTAACATACCAGGCAGACCCCATCATTCACCAGCTCTGTGGATTAAGTCACTAAATTCTAGGATTTGTGGACTAAACTTTGTGATTTCAGTTCTCTGACTCTAGAACGATTTTCCTTATCTGGAGAAAGAGGACGGTAACAGCACGTTCCTTCCACGGCTGCCACGGGGACGGAGAACACAGACAAAAGCTCAGCGCGACACCCGACATGTCTGCTGGTGTCGCTGGATGTGAATTCCCCGATGAAAGAGCCACGCGGACGGTGTGACAGCAGTTCGTGAAGACCGTGACACTTACTTGTAATGTAGTATCAAAGACCACAAGCTTTGAACTGGTGGGAACGATGTCGTAACACTTGTGTGACCTCATGAAGCGCATGTAAACACCACTTTCTGAGTCTTCTGCTAAAAAGGAAAGAAAAAAGGCAAATATCAGCAACAACGAAGGGCTTGCTCATCAGCTGGTGAGCACGTATGAAAACCTGCGGCCGAAAGACTTATGGACACCGTGACAGGTTTTCCCATAAGCGCGAGAAGGCAAGGGCGCTCACGCGTGCAGATCCTATCCAACACCGCCCTGGAGATCCTCACCTGGACAGTATGGCAAGGAGAGAAACAAAGGCGTACAGACTGAAAAGGAGAAAGCAAAACTGTCTTTACTGGCAGATCATGATTTTTTTTACAAAGAAGATACCAAAGAAATCGACAAAAGAAGCTCCCAGGCCTAAAAGAAATGAGTCGAGCAAGGTCACAGAATGCAGCATTACTAAAAATAAAGAAACACGTAATTTACAAATAAATAAACAAATGAATACATAATTTACAATAAACACTAAATGAAAATACGGATCTACCCAAGGAGACAGGGCACTGAAAACGGTAACTATGTGGACAGATACACAGATTCTTTAAATCTCTGTAAATGTTAGTGACAGCTGGCAAAAGGATGGCAAGGATTCGTGGGGGTTCCAGCATATTTATAAGCGAACGGCATGGTGCCACCATCCAACCGATGATGCAGAAATCTGGGCTTCCTCCTCATCACATGACCTCTGCCACCCTCCCCGGTTTATCATGGGGCCCTGCAGAGTTTACCGCAAATCTCTCTGTAATTCATCCACTTCTCCCCACCTCCACGGCCCCTGGCCTGGGTCTGATAAATGCCCTCACTTCCTAACTGGTCTTTCTGCGTTCAGTCCTGTTCTCTTCAATAGCTGTCCACACTGCATCCAGAATGGTTTTGCCAGATGCACATTTGATCACGTCACTCCGCTGCTGAGAACGCTTCAATGGGTTTCAAAAAAGACAGAATCCCTGGTGTAGCCTATGAGACCTGGCCTGAAAGGTGTGGCCCCTCCGACACCCCAGCCTCGCAGGTCACGGCCCGCACCCCAGTGCGCGTCCAGTCACCATGTCTTCTCTTTATCCCTCCTAGATGCTAGGCTCTCTTCTTCCACGGGCCTTCAACCACTGTCTCCTCCATCTTCAACATTTTGTCCATTTCTTCTTGGCCCCGTTAAACCCTCCTGTGCTAGACTGTGCTCAAGGCCATGACTGAGAAGTTGTGGAACCAGAATTTAAACCTGGATGCCTCGATTCCAAAGCTGCGTTCCTATCCGGGATGATCACCCACTGCCCCCGCCAGCAACGGCCCAACTCCTAACCGGTCTTCATGGTTGAGGGTAAAGTATACTACTTCCAAGGGACTTCTTCGACAACCTCACTTAGCCCACACTGATCTGTACATTTTGGGAAGATTCAGAGTATCTGGGAAATATCTGGGAAGAAAAAAACTATTGTTTAGTAATTACCAAAGTAAGTGTTGAACAGCGTGACACTAACCAAGTTCCTCAACTGTGGAAGGGGCTCGTTACCCCTTGTATGTCCTACAGTAAACGCTCCGCATACGCTGCCTGGTTTGCCAATTTCATGACAAACTATGCAAACACTCCCAAATCTCTATTTCCAATCCTGACTGCTCTCCCAGGTCCTGGAATGCATAACCCTACTGCTCCACGCACCTCCCGGCCAGTTCCTTCTCAAGCATCTCCCTGCCTGCTTGAGCAAGAGTCGGCCATCCTGGTCTAGCATCCATGAACCTCCTCATTCCTCTACCTCCTGTTCCCATGTCCAGGCAAACAGCTCCCTGCGAAGTTCCTGACTGTATTTAATCTCACTTTCTTGTATTTGTCCATTCTGCTTTAACTTAAACATCCTTCTCTACGCTTTGTCCAATTTCAACCCAACCTCAAATGCCGTATTATCCACAGAATGTTCACTATGGGCCAAGCATTTTTATATCGTATCCCTCACTTAATTTACATAACAACGTTGAGGGGTATGCCTTAACTTCTTCGCTTTACGTATTGGAGCAAACTGAGATGAGGAGAAGCTGGGGAGCTGGCCTAAAGTCAGGATTTAAACTGAAGCAGGATTTAAACCTACATCCAGGACCCCAACACTTCCTGAGAGAACTCTGCAGCTTCATCAATGCACGCACACGTCGGACAGAGGCCTGTGGAGTGCTGCGCTCCATCAGGCAAGGTCCCTGGTATTGAGATGTGAAGGTGAACACAACAGGCAGTCTCTGCCCTCCAAGCCCACGTGCTGGTGGAGAACGATGGCACCCGGATATATGCCATGTGGCAGGAGAAGCCCTGGACCATGAGAGATCACCTGGGCGGACAACCAACCCTGGGTCAGAAAGGCAAGGAAGTTTAACGACCTCCTCCTCTGAAGACGTGCGGACCTCGACCTATACTTCTCATCAGCGGTCACTTCACATCTCATTTGTAGTGATCTGTGCAGCTCTAACTCTTCTCCTTCTGGGCCGATCACTCCTTTGAATGGCCAGGACTTTGCTCATCTACTACATTAATGAATTTAGTTAATAACCACTTATTGCCTATGGTCTCTGTGTGGTTCTCCGAAAGCTGGTCAGTTGGATTTGTGCGATCCTTCTCTCATGATCTCAGTCTTGGGGTGATGTGTTTTGGGAGGGAGACCAAAAGGTCAAATGCCATCTCAACCCACCATAGCAAGGGCACCTGTGTCAACATGACTCACCACCCGGATCGCCTGGCTCAGGTAGTGTCGGTCAGGTTTCTGCACTCTGGTTACTCTGACCTTCTGTCCTGCAGTCTTTGCCAGAAAGTCACGATGTGCAGCCCTTACTGAAAGGTCAGGAGCTAGGCTCTACCTCCTTGAGGACAGAGCATCTCCATACGTTATTTGGAATTATTCTGTACAGAATTCTCTGTCTGTCTGTATCAGTATGGACTTATAATACTTATTTGCGTCAGGAAGCCCCCGCGGCGTTCACCCCCCTCTGACAGCTCTGTGTGCTGCTGGGGAGCATGCTCCAAGTTCGGATAGCCTTCTGCCCTGCTCTGACTTCCTGCATGCCCCCCCCGCCGCCCGGACTTCCCTGCTCAGACACATGGCCTCCACATCAGCCGGGAGTCTGTGGAGAGCTGGGCTTTCTGGGATCTCCTCGGTGAGGGCCACTTCAGTCAGCGAAGGCGGTGTGAGGGGGCTCCCTCGCTCTCTGTCTGAGCACACCCCAGTCTCCATGACGGGGGGGGACATGTTTCGTCCATCACCAGAGTCTGACATTATTAGCATGGTACTTGTTACAGATCACAAACTGGTAAAATAATGACGAACAAATTCCATTCGTTATTCAGAATTGCTCAGTTTTGATCCCTCCAGGATAGCACATGACATTCAGCCATGGCTCCTTACGCTCCTCTTGGCTGAGGCACTTTCCCGGACCTTCCTTGTTCTGATGGTCTTGAGGAATCCCGGGAGGCACTTGGCAGGAAGCCCCTCGGCTGGGGAATCTGACCTGCTCCTCACAGTTAGTATGGGTTTGGAGAAGGACCTACAACATTTTTTTAAAATGTAAGAAGCCTGACCAAAGAAAGCAAAATGTTAAATATGTAAAACAAATTATAGTAAAATTTATTTTGGTTTGTAATAAGGATAGAGATTATTACTGCTGTAACAAAACCATACCAAGAACAAAGGTATTAGTATTTTAAATTAGGAAAACAAAGTGAACTATTATAAAATGTCAAGGCTTCCCTACATTGAGTATAAACTTTCTTTCTTTCTTTCTTTTTTTTTTTTTTAAGATTTTATTTATTTATTTGACAGAGACAGAGATAGCGA
>NW_027688094.1:0-363 GCF_054177405.1 Leptonychotes weddellii | reverse complement strand
AGGTAGTAAGGAAATTTAGTAATTTTTCTCCTGCCTTTGTTTCCCACAACAATTTGACAGTGTATTACAAGTGTTATAAAAATGTTTATCTTCCAATCCTGTGGTAAAACTAGACTCTTTTTTATTATATTAATCAAAATACATTACATTAGTTTTTGATGTAGTGTTCCATGATTCATTATTTGCGTATAACACCCAGTGCTCCATGCAGAACGTGCCCTCTTTAATGCCCATCACCAAGTTAACCCATCCTGCCACCCCCCTCCCCTCTAGAACCCTCAGTTTGTTTTTCAGAGTCCATAGTCTCTCATGGTTTATCTCCCCCTCTGATTCCCCCCCTTCATTCTTCCTTTTTTTTTTTTT
>NW_027688093.1:0-363 GCF_054177405.1 Leptonychotes weddellii | reverse complement strand
GGGGGAGGGAAGCTCACTTTGGCTGTCTGTCTCTACTACACCTGAGCTCTCCATTGGCAATGTCTGTGTCTTTTTTGTCATTTTCCCCAGCTCCCGACACACAAGAAACACTCAACAATTACTTGTCAAACTGAACACTATAAAAACCCAGCAAAGAAAAGTATATGGAGGGGCGCCTGGGTGGCTCAGTCGTTACGCGCCTGCCTTCGGCTCAGGTCATGATCCCAGGGTCCTGGGATCGAGCCCCACATCGGGCTCCCTGCTCCGTGGGGAGCCTGCTTCTCCCTCTCCCACTCCCCCTGCTTGTGTTCCCTCTCTCGCTGTGTTTCTCTCTATCAAATAAATAAATCTTTAAAAAAGAAA
>NW_027688092.1:0-363 GCF_054177405.1 Leptonychotes weddellii | reverse complement strand
CAGATTGAAAGGACTTCCCACATGTGATTAAATAAGTTAAAAATAAGCCAAATAAGTTAAAAGTATTTCAAAAGTTTAAGAGATATTAATAATAACCCAGAATAGAGAGGGCTCAGTTTGGCATCAACATCACTAATTTAAAGGTTGGCCTGCTTACTAATCTATAAAATGGGGATTTCTATTTATTTCTCATGATGAGAAAGGCAAAAATTATCTCATTGGGGAGATAGTTATGAATCACTTATATAAGGAATAAGTAATTTTGAAAAAAATCAATTTGGCAATACTGATAGGAATCATAGTCATTTTTAACTCTTAGTACCAGCAATGATACAGAAAACATGATGAAAAGCAATAAAAGTT
>NW_027688091.1:0-363 GCF_054177405.1 Leptonychotes weddellii | reverse complement strand
GGGGGGGGGGGGCGGGGGTAGCACGCACCGGTCACACCGGCCTCTGACACAGCCAGGCGGCCGAGGCCGGGACTAGAGAACACCCGGTGAGTTCACCCCTACAGACACACGCGTGTTTGGAAGTACACCATCTTCCCAAACTGAGCTAACTTTACCCATATTCCATGGCAGAAACACGCACGCTGGCCTCGATTCGCCCCATCCTGCCAGAAGTCCTGTGGGATTGTAGGATTTGGTGTTGGGGTACTGAGTCAGGCAGAAACGATCCTCAAAGCTCATCACGAAGAAGAGGACCTTGGCTGGAAATTAGCTCGGGAGGCCTATAGAAGCCATTAGCAAATGGCCACCCCATCAGCCACACGA
>NW_027688090.1:0-363 GCF_054177405.1 Leptonychotes weddellii | reverse complement strand
TTGCAACTTCATCAAAATAAAAAGCTTCTCCACAAAAAAGAAATAATCAACAAAACTAAAAAGCAACCTATGGAATGGGAGATTTTTACAAATGGCATATCTGATAAAGGGTTAGTATCCAAGATATATAAAAAAACTTATAAAACTCAAACCCCCAAAATGAATAATCCAATTTAAAAATGGGCAAAAGAAATGAATAAACATTTTTCCAAATCAACAGCACAAGAAACAATAGGTGTTGACAAGGATGTGGAGAAAAAGGAACCCTTCTTGTACTGTTCTGGGAATGCAAACTGGTGCAGCCACTCTGGAAAACATTATGGAGGTCTCTTGAAAAGTTAAAAATAGAACTACTGGGGGGGC
>NW_027688089.1:0-363 GCF_054177405.1 Leptonychotes weddellii | reverse complement strand
TAGCAAACTGAATCCAGCAATACATTAAAAAAAATCATACACCATGATCAAGTGGGATTTATTCCCAGGATGCAAGGGTGGTTCAATATTTGCAAATAATTAACATGCTACATGAATAAGAGAAAGGATAAAAAAAAATGATTTTTAAAGATGCAGAAAAAGCATTTGGCAAAGTACAACATCCACTCGTGATTTAAAAAAAAAAAGGGGGGGGCACCTGGGTGGCTCAGATGGTTAAGCCTCTGCCTTCGGCTCAGGTCATGATCCCGGGGTCCTGGGATCGAGCCCCGCATCGGGCTCCTGCTCTGCGGGAAGCCTGCTTCTCCCCCTCCTTCCTGCTCGAGCTCTCTCACTATCTCTGTC
>NW_027688088.1:0-363 GCF_054177405.1 Leptonychotes weddellii | reverse complement strand
TATTTCCAAAAATTACTCGAGTCTCAGAAATCCAGAAAAGTTACTACGTAGATGAGAAAGAGACTGTTTGTTTTTACCTGTTTTCAGTACTATTGCTAAGTAAACCCCATCTAATGGCAACCAAAAAATTCAGCCTGAGAGGAACAAAGGACTTCAAATTTGTAACGTGACAAAGATGGTTTTTCTGTTCCCAAGAGAAACTGAGTTTCTCTGTTACATAAGACAACGGTTCTGCCATATTCAGGCTGGCCCTCTGTGCTAGTGCTCAGGAACCTAAAGAACCACACATCAAAAGCAGTAAAATACTTAGAAATAAATTTAACCAAAGAGGTGAAAGATCTGTACGCTGAAAATTACAAGAAT
>NW_027688087.1:0-363 GCF_054177405.1 Leptonychotes weddellii | reverse complement strand
GAAACTGTATCCCAAAATTTTAAAGAGAGAACAACTTATATATATACTAAAAATAAGGTTAACTACTATGAAGGGATAGAATATGACTCTTCCAGAAAGTGGTGGCTTTTCTGTTCAGAAAGTTGCTGCTATTCTTTTCTTCGATCTCCTGTTGAGTTCGTAGGTGTTCAGAATGGTTTGATCCCTATCTAGCTGAATTCCTGGGACCAGATGAAATTTAGATCCCCTACTCCTCCGCCATCTTGCTCACACTCTCAATGTTGTTCTTATTAAGTAACAGGATATTTCTACATTTACTATGCCATTTCCTTTCATCTTTGTCATGTCTGAGCAGCTGTATTTTATTTTAGTGTGAGTACATTA
>NW_027688086.1:0-363 GCF_054177405.1 Leptonychotes weddellii | reverse complement strand
ACAACAGCAAAAAGCATAAGCATCGGTATACTTGCACCAGTTGTGCCTAATCCCCGTGTTTCATGAGGTGCTGAGCAGGGCCTGGATATGTGTCTGCATGTGCAGGAGGTCATGTAACAGGAGAGGAACCGTAGCATTGGTGAATCCACAACTTTGTTGCAAGCAGGAAGCTATCCAGCTCTTTCTCTTAAACGGACAATGTTACCTCATCCCTCAACGCTTCTCACAGCAAAAGTGGTCTTGTGCAGCAACCCTAGTAGAGTGGCCAGAGTTTTGCATTCTCAGCATACCCAGCAACATGTATATGACTTCAGGGGACCCATGGAGGAGTGTCTCCCGCAGTGGGAGTGTCACTTAACCTCT
>NW_027688085.1:0-7040 GCF_054177405.1 Leptonychotes weddellii | reverse complement strand
AAAGCTGTCATCATCAAGACAGGATGGTACTGGCACAAAAACAGACACATAGATCAATGAAACAGAATAAAGAGCCCAGAAATGGACCCTCAACTCTATGGCCAACTAATCTTCAACAAAGCAGGAAAGAATGTCCAATAGAAAAAAGACAGGTGTTGGAAAAATTGGACAGCCACATGCAGAAGAATGAAACTGGACCATTTCCACATTATTTTTATTTGAAATAACAGGCTTCGGAAAAGTGTCAAAGCTTAATGTCAACTCTAAACAAAATTCAAAACCAAATTATCTACACATGATCAATAGATGACTTAAAAAAATAAAATGTCAAGAGTAAATAATGTCAAACTAATTAATTTTTTTCATTGGTAAGTTTTCTTCTGAAGTGGGAAACAGGAGAATCTTACTGATTTTGTGGGCTTTTTAGATTTTTAACAAGACATTCGATGAAATAGTTCATATTATTTTTATGATTAAAAGAAGAAAGTGTCACCTAAGTGAAACTACTACTGAAATGAATTTCCAATAATTTAAAAAGAGCAGCCAAATTGCGGCACCTGGGTGGCTCAGTCAATTAAGTGTCTGCCTTTGGCTCAGGTCATGATCTTGGGGTCCTGGGATGGGACCCTGCATTGGGCTCCCTGCTCAGTGTGAGCCTGCTTCTCCCTCTCCCTCTGCCTACCCCCCACTCATGCGTGCTCTCTCTCTCTCTCCCAAATAAATAAATAAAATCTTTAAAAAAATAGCAGCCAGAGTTGGAATTATGTACACAATGGTGCATTAAAATCTATGTGAATATACACACAGATTTGTGCATTGCACAACCTGTGCAACTAAACACAGAGGCAATGAATTGTTAGTTTCTTCAACTATAAGTTTAAAGGGATTTTACCATGATCAAAAGTTTGGCATCAACTTGAAGGGGGTCTCTAATGAAATGCAGTAATTTTCAACCCTTGGCTCTTTCCCACTTAACTTTTCCAAATCAATTACTTGTATGAAAACATAGAAAGCATTCTTAACAAATTTTCAGAAAGACAGCACTGGGAAAATAGCTAATAAATCAAAAAAGAAAATCAAGATCCAAAAGTCTGAATAGGCTGAATCATTAGCATGTAGTAATCAAGAAGAAATTTAACAGTGTGGGTTTTTTCCTTTTTTTTTTCAGTGAGCTCTACACCCAATGTGGGGCTTGAACTCACGACCCCAAGATCAAGAGTCACATGCTCTACTGACTGAGCCAGCCAGGCACTCCAACAGTGTGATTTTTTTTTTTTTATCCTGATTTTCAAAAAATCAATTGTACTAGTGTCTCAAGAAGAAAAGCCAATTTGGCAGAAGTTCTTAGGAAAAACACCTGAGGGATTAAGTTGACTTCAATTCAATATAAGACAAAAGCATGATGGGCTTTACAAAAGAGCTAATGCAATCTTAGATGGTATTAATTGAAGTATATTGTGCAGGACTGAGTTGCTGACAGTACCACTGTATTTTTCATTGGTCAGACTCTTCCTGAAGCACTGTGTCCAGTCTAGGTATCAGATGACAAGATACACCGACTGTAATGGAAAGTACTAAATCAGGTTAAAGTTAAATTACGGTCAATAGTATCTTCACAGCTGGTACTTCAACCAATTATACAATTATTTCCTCAACTTTTATGTTTAAATCAACTAAATCGCCATTTAATTTCAATGTATTTTTAAGAACTTTATATCACTATCATAAATGGAAATCCAGCACCACTTCCCAAAAGTAGAAAAAGTGAAAATAAAACTATTACATTTCAGTTGGTTACTGTTGTCGGCCAGGGCTCAGTTTGAGACCTGCTCTCTCTTTATAAAAAGTTACATTAGGAAGTTTTAGTTGTTAAATATATTCTATTATCAAACTGAGATCTTTACTAATGAGAAGAACTATAAAAGTTAAAAAAAAATCTGTGATTAGATGTTATTTAAGACCATGTCCCTCAGGTGTACTATCTAAAATTATCTCCTTTGTAAGTAGTGTTTTATGACTAAATTAAATTAAACTAAATTTACTAGTTAATTTATAAACTAAAATTTATAAACTTTATATTTTATAAATTTATACACCAACAACATATACAATGTTTATATTTTATAAATTTTATAAATTTATAAACTAAAGTTAATTTATAAACTAAATTAAAACTAACTGGTATACCAGGCTATTACAGTCTGGAGGTTTAATCTGGAGAAGACTAGAAACACTAGAGAGCTCCTTACTCAAAAATATCTCCCCTGAATAATGAGAAAATTATCTGGATATATGTGTCTGTTTGGTAATGATGCTCCCCTACCATGATTTATCTCCTCCTGGCAACATCTATCATAGATACATGTCTCATGGAACAAAAGGATATGTGTCCATGAAAGATAGTGGACTGAGGAAACAGTGTGAGAGAAAATGGAAAGGAGTAGGAAAACTGCAAAAGAAGATCCATGGGTTCTACTCTTTGGTGATCTTCTTCACCTTGACCCGATTCCTCTCTTTATCATTAACCTAAGTTTTCTGAAGAGTCTGATATATCTGTGGAATTCACTGTCCTCAAATGCCTGAAAACAATTCATTCTCTAATCCAAGATAACATGTTTGCTCATTACAATCCAAATAATTGAGATAAAAATCTCTACAGAATAAAATGTCCTAAATTCACAAATCGTTAACAGACTCATTAAGCTTTTAAGTCTTCTCGGCTTAAAGTTCTATGACTTCGCAACTTGTTCAAAGGCTGAATTTTCAATAACCCTGTCTAGATAAATAGATAAATCAA
Organism: Leptonychotes weddellii; assembly: GCF_054177405.1. NCBI lineage: Eukaryota > Metazoa > Chordata > Mammalia > Carnivora > Phocidae > Leptonychotes > Leptonychotes weddellii. The sequence continues at coordinate 4,243 of NW_027688085.1, read as the reverse complement.
AGAGCATTGTGATATGTGAAAACAGCCCATGATGAGTTTAAAGAAAGGCCTCATTTTCACATCAAATATTTAGCACTAACACAGTGTCATACATACAGTAAGTGTTCAAGATGAATTATTAATTAACTTTTCAGCATTACTCAAGGAACAACAATAGTTTGATTTAAAAAAAAAAAAAGTAGCATAGACCAGAAAGAGAAAAATAAATATATATTTATTCAGTGTCTGTTGCATAGCAAGAACTTTCCCAAAATTCTTTTAATATCCACTTAAGAGTTCTCCAAGTGAGAAAAACACACATACAGAACTGACAGAGTTTAAGTAATTTGCTCAAGGTTACAGAGTTAGTAAGTAACAGGGCAGGAATTAAACCCAAGCTGGGGGAGGGTGGGGAAAATGCGAGATGTTGATTAGCAGTACAAACTTTCAGTTATAAGATGAATAAATTCTGAGGTTGTAATGTACAGCATGGTGACTATAGCTAACAATACCGTATTATATACTTGAAAGTTACTGAAAATAGATCTTAAATATTCTCACCATAAAACAAAACCAAGAAAAAAGGAATTATGTGAGGTGATGAGGGTGTTAACTAACCTCATTGTGGTAATCATTTTGCAATATATATGTGTATCAAATCATCACATGTGTGTCTTAAACAATGTTATATGTTAATTATATCTCAATAAAGCTAGAAAAAAAAATGCCTTAAAAAAGCTGAGGCAGCAAAAATCATCTGAGACTCAGTGATAGCACAATTTATCCTGATAATCATCATCATCATCCTCATAGCATAACTTTCTCATCAGATCTTCTCAAATTGGACTCTCAAAACTTAGCAGTCCACATGTTTTTATTTTTATTTTTCAGGCCACATGTTTTTAAAGATCTAACATCTAATAAAGAGAGCACAGTAGTATCTAATAGTTGTTTATATGAATGATTGTGAATAAATACTATCCATAATATGAGAATTATTGTCAATATCTATTCAAAATTACTTAGTAAGTTGTAACAGATATCCAAAACTTATGAAAATATATTAGTACTCCAATTACTCTTAACTTTCAGTGTTTTTTATAGTAATACTGAAGCAAGTAAAAAGATATATAATTAATAAGTGTGATATCTTTTCTTGTACTTCCAAGTTTCTTAACTCATATCTACCATAAAGCACATATAATATTGAGCCTTTCAAATATTTCAAAGAAACCAGAAGCTATGTTTGGGTAAACTATGTGATAGAGGGAAAATTAAGTAGAATTCAGGTTGGGTAAAACATGAATTTTCTAAAAGACTGTTTTTTCCCATATACTTAAATAAGACTGGACATTCTCTGCCAATAATAGCATTCTAACAAGAAAAAAAATAGTAACATTGTTATTGTAGACAAGACTTAACCTCTATAAACTATGAAAAAAGAAATACATGTTTTCTCTCTGGAATGACATTATGACATGGTCAAGTATAGGAAGAAAAGTTTAACTTTTTAAAATAATTGCCAGGCTTGTGCTTTCATGACTTTATTATTTCTGGTATTATGTTTATAAAAATTTTAATGAGTCACTAAGGGTATAAAGAATTTGCTTGTCCATCCTTTCTGCAGCCATAGAGAAAGTGGATGAGAGCTGATGTACAATCTCTAAATCTGTCAAATCAGCAGTATCGAAAGCCAATGATAATATTCATTACAGGCTACTGGACAGGTTCACAAAAGGAGAGAGGAGCAAGGGAACCCTGAAAGCATTTTTACTTATAAATCAACAAATAACAGTTATAAACTAAGTGAAATGCAATTGCTAAGTGCTGTTGAGAATATAAAAACTTCATGTGACACACAATTTCTGTACTCAATAATGTGATTTTAAATTTAGAGAAATTTTTTTAAACACATAAAAATGAGTAAGCAATATGAGCAATTATATTAAATGTAAATATTGTCTTAGTGCTCCCAAGCAAAGGTCAGCAGACAAAACAGACTACTAGCTTCCACTCTTCTTGAAAAGTAGAGAATTACTTTAAGACGATATTTTGCTTTTATGATGCACAAACATGAAAGAATTCTGAAACACAGTAGAAACCTGTGAGGAATTACTTCAACAGAAGATAAAAATAAAGTCAGAAGACTCATTTCTACCACAGATAGTAGCCAGGAAAAGATACAGAAGCATTTACTCTGACTGACGGTTCAGACTGCTGAGGACATCCAAGGACTTCCAACTTCAAGTAAAGTATCTCAAATGTATTACTACATGCAAATTAAAGTCTGTGGATCAAAGTGTTGTTGAAATAAGCAAGTAACAAGATTTAGGGAGAGTACCAAATGCTACAGAAGTTTGTGTTTATCCTGTTAAAAACACTGTAAGAGGGCGCCTGGGTGGCTCAGTTGGTTAAGCGACTGCCTTCGGCTCAGGTCATGATCCTGGAGTCCCGGGATCAAGTCCCACATCAGGCTCCCTGCTCAGCAGGGAGTCTGCTTCTCCCTCTGACCCTCCTCCCTCTCATGCTCTCTGTCTCTCATTCTCTCTCTCGCAAATAAATAAAATCTTAAAAAAAAAAAAAAAAAAAACACAGTAAGAAATATTTCCCTTACTGTTTAATTTTGTTATTTACAATAGTGTTTTATATTTTAAGTAAAAATAAAAATTAACCTGTATATTATCTAAAGCACTAGATGAATGAGACTAAAATACCAACTATCTGCTCAAGACAATATGCTTCATTCAAGACAAACCTTAAAAACTTTAAATGGTAGTACTGTGAACCAAAAAGCTAAAATGTAACCACATGTATTACAGACACGTAAGTATTTGAGTATAGACATCATATTAAAAGAGTGGCTGACTTATAATTTATTTTCGTTGAAGTTTATCACCATAATATAATCCAACAGAGATTTATTGAGCACCCATTATGGACCAGCAAGTGTGACAGATGCTGGGGTAGAGAGATGAATGAACTAATTAAATGGTGGTTCTGAATCTAGCATCAGTTTTCTCCCCACAATTTTCACACTCTCCTCTTCCCATTCATCTCATCTCACCTAAACTGATTTTGAACCAATAAAAATTAACCTGATTAAAAGTATTTGGAGATATTCATATCATTTTAGATTTGATCAGGATATTTTCCAATTTCAGTGAAATAAGTAAAGTAACTCGATAATAAAATTCAAAATAAACTATTGCATAGTTTTACTTCCATTTCGCATTTTACAGGAATAGTCACCCTTTTCAAGATTCCTCTTTTAATCTGTCTCACTCTCTCTCTTCACACACACCCCTACAACTTTAATCCACATTTAATCTTTTAGACATCAATCATTCTGAGCTAATTAGCTAGCTTCTTGAATGATCACAATTTCAACATTTTCGTTGGTCATGTATATTATTTAAAACCGAAAATCGTAATAATGTGCTGCCTCTCTATAACAGTATATGGAGTAAAGACTATTAAAATAGCTCTAGAGTGAGTCAGGTAAAATATAAAACCCATATTGGATGTGAACTCATTTCTGCTGATTCACTGTGAGAAACAACATAGTCGGAAGGTACAGGAATTTAACTTGAGCAATCTTGAAGCCCCACTTAGGTAACAAAGGGGGCACAGGTGGTGCTTTGTCTGCCTCTATTGAATGAAGATCATGATTTTGGAAATGAAAACTGAACAGCATCTACATAGATGTTGCACAAAAATAGGGTTTGTTCATTCGTAAACCCTACCATGCCAGGCTAGTGGAGAGCATTTAGATGAGGGAGAAAGAGAATGATATCATTACAGATCCCCACATAGAAGAAAGAAGTGACACTTCCCTGACAGAGGTTACAAATCCAGCACAAAGGCAAGAGATTGTAGTCTCAGTTAATCAGGATATCTGCTAGAAGTCACATCCTTCTTTAGAAAAAAGTACTCTGCTTCAGAAATTCTTCCTCTCTCTCTCTCTCTCTCTCTGGCATTCTTGCCTCTCTGATAATATCCTCATGCACAAAATTGAAAAAATATTAATATTCTATTTTGGACTCATTTGTAATGTAGATATGATAGAAATTTATATAGGGAATGGCCTTTTTATTTTAAAATAAATAATAACAGGGCAGAGGAAGATGGCGGAGGAGTAGGAGACGTGGATTTTGTCTCCTCTCAGGAATTCAGCTGGATAGGGATCAAACCATTCTGAACACCTACAAACTCAACAGGAGATCGAAGAAAAGAAGAGCAACAACTCTCTGAACAGAAAAGCGAC
>NW_027688084.1:0-363 GCF_054177405.1 Leptonychotes weddellii | reverse complement strand
TTAAGCGTCTGCCTTCGGCTCAGGTCATGATCCCGGAGTCCCGGGATCGAGTCCCACATCGGGCTCCCTGCTCGGCGGGAAGTCTGCTTCTCCCTCTCCCACTCCCCCTGCTTGTGTTCCTGCTCTTGCTATCTCTCTCTCTGTCAAATAAATAAAAAATATTTAAAAAAAAAAAAAAAAAGAAAGACTAGTGATGAGGTTTCATTCATGCTGTAAAAATGTGTTGAGCATCATGGCTGCTTCCTTCACAATGGCCTGGCATGGAAGGATGGAGAGGCCATTGTTACCACACAAATGACTGCTGATTTGCCTCTTGTATGGCTTGCCCAGGGACGTTGCATCATTTTAAAGTTCCAGGGAACA
>NW_027688083.1:0-363 GCF_054177405.1 Leptonychotes weddellii | reverse complement strand
TCCCAGCAAACTGAACCCCAGACCTGCAGTGACATCCTGCTCCTCAGTAGATTTTCTCCTGGCTTCCTCCCCTACCCTGCCTCCCTTCCCTGTCTCCACTTCGTGCTGGGCCCTACTTGCATCTGGATCCTGGTCTTCAGGGATGCTCTGGAGACATGCAGATAAGAGCCCTGCTTAAATCTTAGACTTTCAGCAAGCACTTCTACTTCAGTTGCCTCATCTTAGGGTGGGGATAGTGGCAGGACCTAAAAACCATGGGACATTGTGCCTGCAGCCACTGAGTCACATTCTTAACACAAATACTTCATTTCATATGAGCCAAATACTCTTGTGATCTCCCTTTTATGGATGAGGAAACTAGTA
>NW_027688082.1:0-363 GCF_054177405.1 Leptonychotes weddellii | reverse complement strand
GTCTCATGCAAATGTTCTCATGTTTACTGCATTGCTGTTAACAGTGATGTTTCCGTTTCTGCACGCGTAGGTGTTCGAGCGGTGGTGGAAGGGCAACATGCTCCAGCAGGTGCTCGCCGGGGCTGCCCGCGGACTGGAGGCTCTCGGCAATGCGTTTGTGGAAGAGCGTGAGCCACGGCAGGTGGTGGAGGCTCTGTATGCTGTGCTTCGCATCCTGAATGAGAGCTTGGCGGCAGATGGCCCCACCGACAGCCATCCGTCTCCCAAGACGTAAGGCGCATCCTCCTGTTTGATTACTGGTTAGGCTCGCGGGCGTGAATGTTAATGGGTGCATAATGAGATGGTGAGAGAAAAATTCATAAA
>NW_027688081.1:0-363 GCF_054177405.1 Leptonychotes weddellii | reverse complement strand
GGTGTATATTAACCACATTTGTTTCCAGCTCACCATTATACAGTCCACCAGTGCTTTTCATAAACAATGACTACTCCAACAGCTTCCTGAATGTTTTTTCCACTTATTTCCATCCCTGTCTAATAACACTTCTGCCCAATATAATAATCAACTTAAAATTTATAACTCTAGGGGCGCCTGGGTGGCTCAGTTGGTTAAGCGACTGCCTTCGGCTCAGGTCATGATCCTGGAGTCCCGGGATCGAGTCCCACGTCGGGCTCCCTGCTCAGCGGGGAGTCTGCCTCTCTCTCTGACCCTCCCCCCTCTCATGCTCTCTATCTCATTCTCTCTCTCAAATAAATAAATAAAATCTTTAAAAAAAAA
>NW_027688080.1:0-363 GCF_054177405.1 Leptonychotes weddellii | reverse complement strand
TATAATAAATGTTACATCTGCTAATATAGAGATATGAAAAATTCCAAGGTAGTAATTGAAGTGCTTAAGGAGGTTGAGGAATCTTCCCAGAGGCAGTGACATTTGAGCTGGGTAAGGAATTTTGCTAAGCAAAATAGGAAAGGAAAGGCATTCATAAAAGAAGAGGGAGGAGGAGGAGGAGGAGGGGGAGGAAAAGGAGGAGGTGGAGAACAAGAAAAAGAACAGCCTGATTCAAAACCTGTAGTGGTGAAAATATGGATAGATTGGGAACCAGTGTACCATGAGTGTGGTGTGACTGAGGTGTAGACATCATCAGAAGTGGCAGGAGATACAGCTAGAAAGGTTGCCTCTGAAATGTAAAGG
>NW_027688079.1:0-363 GCF_054177405.1 Leptonychotes weddellii | reverse complement strand
GGGTGACAGACATTGGGAAGGGTATGTGCTATGGTGAGTGCTGTGAATTGTGTAAGACTCTTGAATCACAGACCTATACCTCTGAAACAAATCATACATTATATGTTAAAAAAAGAAGAGAGTAGGAAGGAAAAATGAAGGGGGGGGAAATCGGAGGGGGAGACGAACCATGAGAGACTATGGACTCTGAGAAACAAACTGAGGGTTCTAGAGGGGTGGGGTAGGGGATGGGTTAGCCTGGTGATGGGTATTAAAGAGGGCACATATTGAATGGAGCACTGGGTGTTATACGCAAACAATGAATCATGGAACACTACATCAAAAACTAATGATGTATGGTGATTAACATAACATAATAAAATT
>NW_027688078.1:0-363 GCF_054177405.1 Leptonychotes weddellii | reverse complement strand
ACTGGGATGTGCATCATGCATCAGCAGAACTTCATACTTGCCACGGTTCGTGCATCCACATGCCTCTTGGGACAGACGCACAGACCAAGGACGGAGCCCGAGGTGTCCCGCCGGGGTCCCCTCGCATCACCCCACACGCTGCAAGGCTGCTTCCTGGCCACACCGGAGGCCTCCGATGCGTGTTCTACACCATCCCCCAGGGTCGCCAGAGGGACTGAGCCCCAGCTGCCCACAGGGGGCCCAGCTGGGCAGTGCACGCTGCAGGCCCAGCCCTCCCCCCGCTCCTCCTTCCCGCAAACGACACGCGCTCCAATCCTTGTCTCAGGGTGTTTCTGGGGGAACCAAATCCAGATGCGCACAGAC
>NW_027688077.1:0-363 GCF_054177405.1 Leptonychotes weddellii | reverse complement strand
CATAAAAGCAAAGAGGTGTAAAGAGAACTTTCAAAAGTTTGGGATACCTATACTATGTTTCTTTCTTTTTTTTTTTTTTAAAGATTTTATTTATTTATTTGACAGAGAGAGAGCACAAGTAGGCAGAGGGAGAGGGAGAAGCAGGCTTCCCGCTGAGCAGGGAGCCGGACATGGGGCTCGATCCCAGGACCCCAGGATCATGACCTGAGCCGAAGGCAGCCGCTTAACCGACTGAGCCACCCAGGCGCCCCCCTATACTATGTTTCTGATCTTTGTGCCAGTTTACTGTAATTTCTCACTCCAGGGGGAGCTGTGGTCCATGCGAGGTGAAAATATGTGCATATACAATTACAGGACTTTCTA
>NW_027688076.1:0-363 GCF_054177405.1 Leptonychotes weddellii | reverse complement strand
CTTACAAGACATATTTATTGATGATGATAATATGGCATAAGTAGAAATTCAGAGAAGAGAGGAGGTAGAAAATAGCCTTTCTTAGAATTGAGATACCCATCAAGCTTTGTGGTGGTAAAAATGTTGCTCAATAATGGGTAGCTTTTATTATTAATACTAGCAATCACTTATAGTTATAAATTGCTACCATTTATTGAGTGCACATTATATATCGGGCACTATACTATGTACTTTGCACATGGCACATTATTCAGTCTTTACACATTCCCTACTGGTTGGACATTTTTCCCACTTTATGGATGACAAAACAGAGGCAGAAATAGTAAATGGCTGAACTAGAATTATAACCCTCTTTGTCTTTCA
>NW_027688075.1:0-363 GCF_054177405.1 Leptonychotes weddellii | reverse complement strand
TGGAAAGTCATTCCTAAAGCCTAATTTTTAAAAGATGATGGTTTATTAAAATCACAGGATGAAATATTAATGTTAATTTCCAGTGGCATATACATTGACTTGATCACTCTTCTTTACACTGTTAAAATTGCACTACAAGATCAAGTTCTCACTGAGTGCAATAGTATTGACCCTTAACAAATATTATCTCGAAGAACTTTGGTTCCAAGGCCCCTCTTCTGCTGGCTGTGTTAGCAGATGATGAGGAGTGCTAGTTACTACACAGCTAGGAATTAAATAATTTGCTTGGATGATGGTTTTCTTTTTATATATTTTAGTTGGTGATTCAGGTCATCATTTTTTTGTGATTTAAGGAGTTTATTT
>NW_027688074.1:0-7041 GCF_054177405.1 Leptonychotes weddellii | reverse complement strand
AGAATTCCTGCCAGAACAAACCAACCAACCCCAAACAAGTGTTCCTTTCCTTCCCTTCGCACCTGTCCCTGGGAGCTCCGGTGATCCTCAGAACGGGACTTGGGACTTGCCGGGATTCCACCCCCTCCCATTCCATTCCCGGATCCTATTTCCTTCCCGTCTTTCTTGCTGTCTTCCTCACCCCCCATTTTCTCTAGCTGCGCGGGCCTTCAGTCGGCTCAGGACCATCCCGGGGCTGGGGCGACTCCAAGGTAAAGAACCGGGTTTGGCGCAGCTCAAGGCTGGCTGATCACATCCCGCCAAATTGAACCTCTAGCCAGGTTCTCTACTACCCGTGTGGGGGAATGCGATGCCTCCGGTTATCGCCCCCGCGTGGCCACGCCGCGTACAGCGCACAGAGCTCAGCGCAGGGCCGGAAGCTGCGGGGGCCAGAGATGCCAGAAAATTCACAGAACGCTGCACCATACTTAGGACCTTGAAATTAAAAGTCCGACAAACCACCGACTAAAACAGATGCATGGAAAAGAAAAAAGGTATGCTCCTGTCTCCTGGCTACGAGCGGGGGTTGGAAAAGCAATTGATATAGTGTTTTGGGATTCAGACTGGATAGTCTCCCAAATGTGAACCTGGGGATCTTTGCCAGGCAGAAGACTAAGTCATACATAGAACCCCAGCCTTCTGCAGCCAACTTTCTACTTTTTAAATTTCCGGTGACCCAGAGAAGGCGAAAGCTGTCCTGCCACTATGTTTGCACAACCCAACATCTGAGCACCTGGACATTCCTAACTCTTGAGCGGCGAGGCAGGCGGGGCGGGGAGGTCTTGGACTCTTGGTGTGAGAAAGGAGGGAAAAGGTTTCGCCCCTTAGACTGAAAGAAGTATGCTAGTCGGATTCAGTAGGAAATTATCAATGACCCAGAGCTGTGGTTTATATCCTGTTAACAATGGTTACTCCTATGGAAATTAGTGTGGAGGAGAGGAATTTTCCCCCTATGCATTCTTTTATCATGTAACGTACAAAGAGAATATATCGATGTGTTCCTTAGGTTTAAAAAAAAAGGATGAAAATAAGAAAAAATGAAAGAAAGATGCTTTAGATGCCAGTGCGGAGGCAATTTAATTGGGGAGGGGAAAAGGAGAGCTTCTTTGGGGAGAGAACTCTGAGTGGGCGCCAGAGTTCTGAGAAGATCCTAGGGGACAAAGCTGGAGCTTCACTCTAGCCAGTTGGGGCAGAGGAAGGAGGTTGGCTGTTGGATTGAGCAGCATTCTCCTACAGGTGGATTATTTGGGGATCTATCCCCAGCCTCTTACAGTCTGGGGGCGCCTGGGTGGCTCAGTTGGTTGAGTGTCTGACTCTTGGTTTTGGCCATGATCTCAAGGGTCGGGAGATGGAGCCCGGTGTCAGGCACTGCTCTCAGTGGGGAGCCTGATTGAAGATTCTCTCCCTCTGCCCTTCCCTCTACTCACTCTCTCTCTCTCAAATAAATACATGAATCTTAAAAAAAAAAAGAATACTAGATATAGTCTGTTACTGAGGTTCTTGATGTTTCTTTCAGAAGTCTCAATTTCTAGTTTGTAGAAGGGCTTGTGTAAGGGAAACGCAGAATCACTGTGTAGGATAAGACTGAATGGCTCTGGATAATTCTCCATCATAACCAACAACCTCAGCATGGTCAAGAAATATCCACAAAACAGGGGCACCTGGATGGCTCAGTCAGTTAAGTGTCTGACTCTTGGTTTGAATTCAGGTTATAATCTCAGAGTTGAGAGATCGAGCCCCTCTCTGGCCTCTCTGCTCAGCGGGGAGTCGGCTTGAGATTCTCTCTCTTCCCCTCCCTCTCCTTCACTTGTGTGCTCTCTCTCTCAAAATAAAGAAATGAATCTTAAAAAAAAAAAGAAAAAGAAAAAAGAAATAGGGGTGCCTGGATGGCTCAGTCAGTTAAGTGTCTGCCTTTGGATCAGGTCATGATCCCAGGGTCCTGGGATTGAGGCCCTTGTCGGGCTCCCTGCTCAGCTGGGAGTCTGCTTTTCCCTCTCCCTCTGCCCCTTCCCCTCGCCCTGCTGAGGCTCTCTCTCTCACTCACTCTCTCTCAAATAAATAAAATTGTTTAAAAAAAGAAGTAAACACAAAACAAATGAATTTGATTAGTGATTACCCTGAGACTTTGTACCAGTTAAGCCCTTAAGTTATAAGTCGTCCTTGCTAACATAGGGAGTTTGAAAGCATTCATCCTTGGGGTCACACAGATAAAATGGCATTAAATCATTTAGTGTCTCTCTCTCCCTCTCTCCCCACCCTTCTCTCTCATACCACACACACACACACACACACACACGCAGGCCTGCACACACACAACTGCCTCATTAGCAGAGATTTAGTATAAATAGCATTAGGCATTTAGTAAGTTACAGGCCAATAAACTCCCACTAAGCAGTTGTCAAATCTAATGTGCACTAGCTTTTGAAACTTTAAGAATGAGTGATCCACAATGTTTCCAACATATCTTCAACTGGTTAAAGAGAGTACAGTTGATCCTTGAACAACACAGGTTTGAACTGCGTGGGTCCACTTATGTGTGATTTTTTTCAATACATACAGTACTATAAATGTATTTCCTTTTCCTTAAAAGAGTTTCTTAATAACATTTTATTTTCTCTAGCTTATTTTATTGTAAGACTACATTTAACATACAAAATATGTGTTACTTGACTATGTTACTGGTAAGGCTTTCCAGCCAATAGTCAGCCATTGGAAGTTAAGTTTTGGGGAGTCAAAGATTATATGCAGATTTTTGACTATGTGTGTGTGGCGGGGAGTCAATGCCCTAACCCCTGAGTTGTTCAAGAGTCAGCTATATTTGATTTCCTTCTTATTTCAACCCTCACACTGATAAACTCTGTTATTTGATTAGCTGTTTAATGAACATATTTCATGTCATTCTTCTCCACTTTGTTCTTGCTTTGGGATCAGAAGCAATGTGATTTGCGTACACTTAAGCCCAAACAAAGCTTTCACATTTCTCTTGAATAGTTTCAATGCCTGTGCAAAATACTTCCCTGAAAGGTCAAGATTTTCTACTCTACCTTGGTTATATTTAACGTCAGTGTCCTGCTGACAACATCCCTAGATCTGACGGGGTAAGTGTTGGGTGGACTTGACACCATGAGGTCCTCTAAACAAAAGCTTCTCTGCATAGTTGTGTTCATTGATATACAGTTTTGCAAGTTCATGCCATGCTCCTTGGTTACCAAAAATTTGTTCTAAATACTCATCCATGGTAATCTTGAACAGCTTCTGTATTTCTTCTAGGGCTTTTTGAATATCAATTTTGTGTTTTCTTGCAGTAATTGGATCTTCTTATATTAGTTGGATCTTCTTATAAAACTGGGTTACATGGCTGTAGTATAACATCATTATATCTTTCCATGGCTTCAGATTTCGCTTATCTCTGTGACTGCCAGGAAAATTCAACACCTGAAGGTCAAAACAATGCCAAGCAATATCTTGGGCTGCAATCATCACCTGTTCACATATAATCCAAATATCATCTCCAAGCTTAGAATCATAGTCATGGATTAACTCTTCAAATTCTACCATTGGAACACTGTTTTCAATAATTTTCTTCTCTTTTGCATTTTAGCTCACATTTCTTCCCAAGTGACATCATAAAGTTCTGAGACCTTTGCTGTCTTTCTAGAACCCAAAGGCAGCCAGGTGAGAGGATGAGGCAATTCATTTGTTCTTTCAGTGCTAGGGGCCAGATATTGAAAATTTAACCATTATGAAGATGACTTTTTGTTGGCACACAGCATTGGAGGTGCTCTAACCTCCACTTCATGCTCTCTTGTCTCACTGCCTGACATAAATTGTCTAAACTTCATCAAACCACAGGATAATTCTGGGTTAAAAGAAACTTAGAGGTCATCTACTTACTATCCTCTTTTTACAGCTGAGAAAATTGAAGTAAAGTGACTTCATCAAATTTGCACAATATTCTATGACAGAAATAATGCTAGAACCCTGGATGCTCAGCGCACAAAGCTGACATCCCTTTCCCCTGTACCATGTGTTTTCTCTAGAGAATTTTAGAAATTATAATTTTGTGATCATTTTTTTCATGTCATAATTCCTAATGCCAGTCCTTTTATCCTGAATCGTCACAAAACGGCTTGCCTGGTGTAAGTTCTCAATAAACTTAGGTGTGTGATATTTTGGACAAGTAAAACACAGATTTGTTCCCACATTCAAACCTACAATTGAACCATAGCAAGATATTATTGTGGATTATTTTCTTTATTTTCCAGAGTTACTGACCTGAAGTGCCAATTAGTTTAATCTTTCCCATGGCCTTGAGAATCTCTGATAATGCAAAAGATAGAATCTTCCTAATGTACAGCCCTACCTGTCAAGGAGTTACTACTGAACCTTTCTTTTTATAGCCTGTGTCATGAAAATAGTGAGTTTTTTTCCCCTAAACTTAAAATTATAATAATGAATATCCTTTCTCAAACAATACATGTACCTCTTTCTCTCCCTTCTCCATCCCCATATTATTTCAACAACTGTCCTTTTTTCTGTCTTATTGAGAAACCCTGTCCTAGTTATTCTCTTCCCCATTCTCATGTTTCAAAGTATTTTTCCTTGATGTCAAAAATGGATTCACTGATCATCCAGGATATGATTCTTCAGATTTTCAACTACCTATTTACTTCTTCAGTGACTGTATAAGAGTTACCTAGGAAATTCGTGTGGCGGGGGGTGGGGAGGGAAGGGGGATTCCTTTGCTTTATCCCTAAGCCCAGAGATTCTTAACAAGTTCTTCATGTGATTTTGGTGTAAGTGATCCCTAGATTTGAAGCCAATTGGAGAATGAGGGATTCACATTAATTGAGTGACTTCTCAGACACTGAAGTTAATCTCTCTCACACACACATAGACACATGCACACGCACACACACGCACACGCACACGCACACAAAGTCATCCAAAAGCTCTATAGGTAATGTTATATTCTCCATTTTGTAAAATAAGATAATGAGGCTTGAAGAGATTAAAAAAGCTGTCTAGTGTTCCACATTAAGTAATTGGTGGATCTGGTATTCAAATCCAATAATGTCCTTTCCCAGTCCATGGTTTTATTGCTTTACTCCAGCCCCAGTAGAGGATTGAGTGGGGAATACACTTAGAATTAAGGAATATTGGTAAAAATTAGTTGTTTATAATGACTTTATTTATTCAACAAATATTTATTGACTATGTGGTGGGGACTTGTGTAGCGGGGGGACAAGACAGGTCCTACTCACATGAGGATTATCTTCCAGCAGCCAAACATTATACAGATTGTTACTAAAAACATTGTAATTATGATGAATGTTAATTATTACTTATGTGTTCCTTGGTCCAATTTCATTAGCTAAGGATTGAAAGCTGACTGAGCATTAAAAGTAGACCTATAGAGTCCATGAGAAATATTTTTCCTGGGCAAGAATCTACTGATTTATTTGTCTTAAATGTGAGAAAACATTGTTTATTTCAGAGGCCTCTGACATTCTCATATGAAGTTGTGTGGCATGGTGCAGAGAAAACTGGCCTGGGAGTCTTGAAGCTCCTGGGTTTATAAAGGTAGCTCTGCCACCAGCAAGCTATGGGAGCTCTTTGCAAGTGTCAGTTTGTTAATCTTTGCAAGTGTCAGTCAGTTTGTTAATCTTTGCAAGTGTCAGTTTGTTAATCTTTGCAAGTGTCAGTTTTTTCACGTACAAAATTAGGTTAGTGTCCTTTATTTTTCTAGTTTTCCAAGTTTCTTATAGAGGAACAGCCCCACCCTGGAGACCTTGTGTGTATTCACATAGCCACACAGGCAAAGGCTTGAATTGCAGCTAATCTAAGTCTTGGTAGACAATCTCTTCATCCACTAGAACATGAGAGGATGGGAGGCTTGTAAGAAGTTACCCTGAAGATTCCACTCACCTCCCTGTTTCCCCTGATAGGCTATCAATACCTACCAAGTTTTGGTGAGATATGATGCTTTTTGCCTGCCCCCGTCAAGGTACAGCTGAGACTATAAAACCATTTAGCTGCAATCCAGAACTGTTTCCCTAGCCATGGGTATTCTGCAGCTCACACTGTCGTTATCAGCCCCTTTTGTTTTAGTGTTATATGTTTTGGTGTATAGGACAGTGGACCAGGAAGCTGGCACATTTGGCTATTCTTCCTTTCACTATGTAAGTAATAAACTGGATCTAAAAATGTCGTTATATTTTTGTCAGCTGTATCAGTCAGGCCTTGGCCTCATCTTATGTGCTTGACAGTTCCTTCCTGCTCCAGTGTCCTCTGTGTCTATGATGAACTAAGGTGAATGTTAAAAAAGTCATTAGGAACTGCAACCAAAACCAGGCCATAGCCCCTGGTGTATGTATTTGCTGAATAAATGCTGTGCTTAGCCTATGCCCTGAGAACACAGAGCTGAAAGAGTAGTTAGAAGAAAGAGTATCTATAGGTTTAGAGAATGAGAACAGCATACAGAAGGATGAGCTAATGGTGGTGTCTTGATAGTCAAAGGGGATAGGAATGAGGGCAGTCTTCAGGCTAGGATCAGAAAGCTTGAGGGGAAATTAAGGAATGCCTACAATAACATCCAGTACCTTAAGGAGGAGCCTGGGCTGAGCAGTGAGGACTGGAAGAGTAACTCACCCCACATTGAACTATGTACCTGGCCAAGGAGAACCACAGGTGGACTCAGGGTTCATCTAAACTGTTGGGAATAATCAACTCCAAGGGGAGGAGGATGTAACCATGAGACTCTGCTACATACCCTAGGACTTGACCTTCGAGCTGTCCTCACAGTGGATGCCCACCAAATAACTGTTGGATTAGCAGGAATGAAATGCTTGAAGAAGTGTTGGGGAATTTTATCTTTTTTTTTTATTCTTATGTTAATCCCCATACATTACATCATTAGTTTTAGATAAAGTGTTCCATGATTCATTGTTTGTGCATAACACCCAGTGCTCCATGCAGAATGTGCCCTCCTCAATACCCACC
>NW_027688073.1:0-363 GCF_054177405.1 Leptonychotes weddellii | reverse complement strand
CATAAAAGCAAAGAGGTGTAAAGAGAACTTTCAAAAGTTTGGGATACCTATACTATGTTTCTTTCTTTTTTTTTTTTTTAAAGATTTTATTTATTTATTTGACAGAGAGAGAGCACAAGTAGGCAGAGGGAGAGGGAGAAGCAGGCTTCCCGCTGAGCAGGGATCCGGACATGGGGCTCGATCCCAGGACCCCAGGATCATGACCTGAGCCGAAGGCAGCCGCTTAACCGACTGAGCCACCCAGGCGCCCCCCTATACTATGTTTCTGATCTTTGTGCCAGTTTACTGTAATTTCTCACTCCAGGGGGAGCTGTGGTCCATGCGAGGTGAAAATATGTGCATATACAATTACAGGACTTTCTA
>NW_027688072.1:0-363 GCF_054177405.1 Leptonychotes weddellii | reverse complement strand
TTTCTAGTCGCCAGGTGTTGTGGTTATTGACAAATAGTTGCGCCTGCGCAGTGCGTCTCTTTCGCTCTGGGCTCGGCCCTAGTTTGCTGTGACTTGGCTGAACAAGACGCACCAAGGAGGTCGGAATCGTGGGTAAATATGGGGCCCGTTTGGGTGCCTCCCTTAGGAAAACGGTGAAGAAGATTGAAATGAGCCAGCACGCCAAGTACGCTTGCTCCTTCTGTGGCAAAACCACAATGAGAAGATGAGCTGTGGGGATCTGGCACTGTTGTTCCTGCCTGAAAACCGTCAACGGTGGCGCCTGGACCGACCACACCACTTCCGCCGTCCCGGTAAAGTCCGCCGTCGGACGACTGAAGGAGT
>NW_027688071.1:0-363 GCF_054177405.1 Leptonychotes weddellii | reverse complement strand
GTCGTTGCAGCTCTGCTTTGCTTCAGTAACAGGCAGAAAAATGTTTTCTTAAAAATGCCTTGTTTAAAAGAGCAGCCAGGAAGGGAAAGCCAGGGAAACGTGTCTCACCCATGCCGATGTCAGAGGAAATGGGAACCTCAGGAAAGAGGAGTTCAACAAACAGAAGACGCAAGCGCAGCGTGAAAAGTGCACGGCATACTCTCTCTCAAATAAATAAATAAAACCTTTTTAAAAATAAATAAATAAATAAATAAAAAGATTGACAATACCCAGTGTTGGTGAGGATATACAACAGCTGTGACTTTCATACACTGATGGAATGTAAAATGGTTCCATTACTTGAGAAAACTGACAGTTTCTGTT
>NW_027688070.1:0-363 GCF_054177405.1 Leptonychotes weddellii | reverse complement strand
AAGTGAAACAATAAAGATCGGCATTTTCTATCATTATGCTGTAAACCTAAAAGTAATGCCAATTATAATTCTTAAAAGAAGGAGAGGAAAACTAGAACTCACTGGAACCAAAGGGGTATCTTCTACAGGAAGCTTCGAATCATCTAACAAAGACAAAGGATCCTTTTTCCCACAGCTCTCCTGGCTGATGAGCGTGTCCACATAGTTGGGCTGGGGGAAGATCACGTGACTCTTCCGCGAGTCCGCGGTCAGGGAGACCTCGTGGGAATAGGTCTGCAGGAAAGCCCGCACCCCGTCCACGCCCACAAAGTGCGAGGCCGGCACGCCCACCAGCCCGCCTCCGGAAGCCTGGAGCAGACGCGA
>NW_027688069.1:0-363 GCF_054177405.1 Leptonychotes weddellii | reverse complement strand
GGTTGTGTTGCGAAGAAGTACTTCTTTAATTTCATGTGTTCAGAGAACTTCGTCTGCAGGAAACTAAGGATTGGGGTTTTATTGACAGGGTTGCCAGTGTTTGCCTGCTGGAGAAGAAATTATATTCTGATTATTGAGTACAGGATTCTATGTGAGGCCATGATCAAGTCTATTGAGGGTGGAATCTTTCAATCTACGCATTTGCTATCTGGGGCCTGAGCCGAGCAACTGGCACATTCTGATTGATGCCCCGTAGAGCAAACCGATTGGTGGAGGTGGACATGCGCACGAAAGGATTCCGCCCCAGCAAAGCTCAGGACTTCTTGGGGGAGCCCTAGGCAAAGATGTAACCGCATTCTCCTG
>NW_027688068.1:0-363 GCF_054177405.1 Leptonychotes weddellii | reverse complement strand
CTTAAATATTGTTTGAATAGGTCCATTGTTCTAGGACCTTATGATACCTCCGTGAGTAATGCAGGACAAGGACACGGCCCCGTGGGACTTGACGTCTGAGGTGGATTTAGCCAAACAAACATTTAGTGAGCATGTTTCACAGAAGGAAGTCATTAGAGGGAGCGAGGACAGCACATATGAGGAATGGCAAAACAGGCATTCTGCTGGAGAAAGCAGGATGATAAATAAGGACACAGGGGCGAGGTGAGAGGTCAGAGGCCAGAGCCCATGGGACCATGCTGAACATGAGTTTGTTCTTTCTCTGAAATGGAGAGCAGGGGAGTGCCCGGACTTGGCTGACATTTCCCAGGAACCTTTCTGGCT
>NW_027688067.1:0-363 GCF_054177405.1 Leptonychotes weddellii | reverse complement strand
TTTTTGTTCTGGTCTAAGACAAGGGTCCAGCTTCATTCTTTTGGATATGGATATCCAGTTCTCTGAACACCATTTGTTGAAAAGACCATTTGTTGAGAAGACCATTTCTTTTCCTCATTGAATGGTTTTGGTGCCACCAATCATTTGACCATAAATGTGAGAGCCTATTTCTGGGCCCTCTGTTCTGATCCACTGGTCTATATGTCTGTCTTTATACCAGGACCACACAGTTTTGATTACTTTAGATTTGTAGTTTTGAAATAAAAATGTGTGAGACCTCTAACTTTGTTCTTCTTTTTCAAGGTTGTTTTAGATGTTTTACATTTTAAGTCCATGATCCATTTTGAATTAATTTTTGTATAA
>NW_027688066.1:0-363 GCF_054177405.1 Leptonychotes weddellii | reverse complement strand
GCCTGGGTGGCTCAGTTGGTTAAGCATCTGACTTCGGCTCAGGTCATGATTTCAGGTTCCTGGGATCAAGCCCCACATTGAGCCGTGTGTGGGGCTCCGCACTCAGCGGAGAGTCTGCTTGTTTCTCTCCCTTTGCCTCTCCCCCTACTTGGGCTCTCTCTCTTTCTCTCAAATAAATAAATTAATGAAATCTTTTTTAAAAAAAGAATGTTTATAGCAGTATTACTTTCAGTAGCCCCAAACTGAAGTATGCAAATGTACAAGAAAGAGCATAGTGGGTAAATTAGTTGTAATGTCTTTAAACAATGAAGTACAATACATCAGTAATAAAGGGTGATCTACCACTGCACAAAACACTTTAGG
>NW_027688065.1:0-363 GCF_054177405.1 Leptonychotes weddellii | reverse complement strand
CCCCTCTAGAACCCTCAGTTTGTTTTTCAGAGTCCATCTTCTCTCATGGTTCGTCCACCCCTCCGATTTCCCCCGCTTCATTCCTCCCCTCCCGCTACCTTCTTCTTCTTTTTTTTTCTTAACATATCTTGCATTATTTGTCTCAGAGGTACAGATCTGAGATTCAACAGTCCTGCACAATTCACAGCGCTTAACAGAGTACATACCCTCCCCAGTGTCTATCACCCAGTCACCCCATCCCTCCCACCCCACCCCCCACTCCAACAACACTCAGTTTGTTTCCTGCGATTACAGATCTGTGCATCTTGTGTTAAATTTATTCCAATGTGTATTATTCTTTTCGATGTTATTCTGAGTAGAATT
>NW_027688064.1:0-7042 GCF_054177405.1 Leptonychotes weddellii | reverse complement strand
TTTTTTTCCCCATAGCTATTGGCCTATCCTGAAACTACAGCAATGCTAAACCAAACCATCCAAAAAATGAGAAAAGAGGAAACATATTTCAAGTCATTCTGTGATATCAAAACACAATAAGAACAGTACAATAAAGAAAATCTTGAGGTCAATCTCAACAACAGGCAGAATAGTTCAAGTCCTAACTGTAGACACTAACTGTAGACATCTTAAAAAAAAAATTAGTGCTTGGCTTATAACTGTTTAACTCATTGGCTCCTAAGTAAATAGTGGCTTAGTGAAATTTTTATATCTAAAAAGCAATGCACTCTTCATCTGAGAGTCTCATGTATCTCTTGTGAGAGAATAATGTGTCTCTTGTATCTAGTATGTAACATTCTTTTTTTTTTAAGATTTTTTAAAAATTTTATTTATTTATTTGAGAGAGAGCAAGAGAACGAGCAGGGGGAGCGGCAGGCAGAGGGAGAAGCAGACTCCCCGCTGAGCAGGGAGCCCGATGCAGGGCTTGATCCCAGGACTCTGGGATCATGACCTGAGCCGAAGGCAAATGCTTAACCAAATGAGGTACCCAGGCACCCCCAGTATCTAATATTCTAAAGTGTCTGTTCCCAGGGTGCCTGGGTAGCTCAGTCAGTTGAGCATCTGACTGCTGGTTTTGGCTCAGGTTGTAATCTCGGGGTTATAGGATAGAGCCCGGAGATGGGCTCTGTGCTCAGCAGGGAGTCTGCTTGGGATTCTCTCTCTCCCCTCCATTTGCCCCTCCCTGTGCTTGTGCTCTCTCCCTCTCTCTCTCTAAGATAAATGGATAAATCTTCTTTTAAAAACAAAAAAATAAAATGTCTATTCTCTAAAAAAAATTGAGATCAACTAAAAGAATGGGACTAAGGACAATCTTTAAAAAGTGAATGGAGGTGATACTGAGATAAGTCGGTCCGACTGCATTTGAGCTCAGTGCTGTCAGTCATAGCTGTTTCGCCAAGTTAATAACACTGAACATTCCACCAACCAGAGGAGGAAACCAATGGCCAGAATTCCAGGATACATGGGAGTTTTCAGAGAAGAAAAGTTTAAGATGTGAGAATAGTCTGATTGTGGTATCTATCAACTGAATTAACCACCAGCCCTGATTAATCTTATCTACCCAGTCAGACAGCTTCCCTTGCTGCCTCACTAATACCTGTTCAGATCTCCAGAAACTCTGACCTCAGAGAATAGCTTTCCCAGTTGGTTTGAGTTATAACTTTAATATAAAAAAATTTTTTTGGTCTGTCTTGGAAAAAGCTAACAGACAAGGATAGACTCCGCAAAATAAGAGTAGTGTCTAAATCTCATGCCACAAAAAAATTAATAATGTTGTCCAAAAGTTATTTGGGGTTGGAGGGGTGGTGGATGAGAAAATCCACAGTATAGAACTCAAAACTTCCCCAAGGGTAAAAGTCATCTATAATATGCATGTAAATAAGAAAGAGTGAAAGAAACATAGTAATATGTAATTCTTTTTTTTAAAGATTTTATTTATTTGAGAGAGAGAGTATGCCTGCATGATAGAAAGGGCTCCCATGGGGTGGAAGGGCAGAGGGAGAGAGAAAAGCAGACTCCCTGCTGAGTGGGGAGCCCAATTTGGGGCTCAATTCCAGAACCCTGGGATCATGACCTGAGCTGAAGGCAGATGTTTAACCAACTGAGCCACCCAGGGGCCTCAGTAATTCTTTTTTAATAGCTGAATTGGTGGGCACCTGGGCGGCTCAAGTTGGTTAAGCGTCTGCCTTCAGCTCAGGTCATGATCCCAGAATTCTGGGATCAAGTCCTGCATCGGACTCCCCACTCAGGAGGGAGTCTGCTTCTCCCTCTGCCCCTCCCCCGTTCCTGTTTGTGCTCTCATGCTCTCTCTCTCTCAAAAATAAATAAATAAAATCCTTTTAAAAAAATAGCTGAATTGTTAGGTTATAATGTATTTAACTTGTTCCTTTACCAATGGACATGTATGTAGTTAAAATTTTTTGCTTCTATAAGTAATGCTTATAATAAAATTAATTTTCTTCTACATATGTCTATAAGTACATGTGCAAGTATATAGAATTAATTTCTAGAAATGGAGCGATTGGATGAAAGAGTATTTGCATTTAAAATTTTTATATATGTTGCCATATGATAGTATTTTTCATGGCAAATTACTTCACGTGTCACTGGCCAGACTATGGATTGACTGGGTAAAAAATTGATGACCGTATTAGTCAGGGTTCTGGAGAGAAACAGAACCAATACAATATATAGAAATATATAGGGTGCCTGGGTGGCTCAGTTGGTTAAGCGACTGCCTTCGGCTCAGGTCATGATCCTGGAGTCCTGGGATCGAGTCCCACATCGGGCTCCCGGCTCAGCGGGGAGCCTGCTTCTCCCTCTGACCCTCTCCCCTCTCATGCTGTTTCTCTCTCACTCGCTCTCTAATAAGTAAATAAATAAATAAAATCTTAGGAAAAAAAAGAAATGTATATAAGAGGAGATTTAGTATAGGAATTGGCTCATATGGTTATGGAGGACAAGAAGCCTCACCATTTGCTACCTGCACATTGGATAACCAGGAAAGCTGGTGGTATAATTCAGTCCAGGTCTGAAGGCTGGAGGTCTGAGAAGGGGAATGGGGGGCTGTTAGTGTAAGTCCCAGAATCCAAAGGCCCCCCAGACTAGGAGCTCTCATATCTACAAGCAGAAGAAAATGAATGTCCCAGCTGAAGAAGAGAGAAATAAAATTCACCCTTACATCAGCTTTTTGTTCTATTTGGGCCCTCAGTGGATTGGATGATGCCTGCCCACAGTGGTGCAGGCAGATCTTCTTTCCTCATCTATAGATTCAAATGCTAGTCTCTTCCTAAAGCATCCTCACAGACACATTCAAGAATAATCTGGTCTATCCTTAGCCCAGTCAGGTTGATATATGTAAAATTAACCATCATAATGACTGTGCTTGGGATGGCTGGAGATGCAATGTGGGGGTGTGTGTATGGGGTGGGGGGTGAGTTTGAGTGGTCGACAATATCAACATCCCTGTTCAAGGAATGTCCTGGTTCCCATCTTCTCTGCAGGTACTCTGGATACCACAGGTACTGTGTTTGAATCATTCAATGATATTTTAGGTGCAGGGGAAGTTAGGTCCAGTCTTGAATAGCCTAGAACATATGTAGAGAAAACCAGAAAACAGATTCTTTGAAAGAATGAGGTTATTCCAGGCATAGTTACTGTGCCAACTTAAAACTACTTCAAGGTGAAATTTTCTTAGGCAGGGTCAGAAAAAGAGCAGAGACCTGTGTGTGTAGTCAACTTTGATTTTTTTATATTTGGAAAGTTGTATTTTCTCAACTTGTTTATTTTTATGGTCTTGAATTTATCTGTGTTTTGATTTTTACAGCTATATTTTTAAAATGTCCAATCTGCCAGAAATATAGTGAAAGAAGAGAAGATAAGGAAAGATTTTGTGCAAAGCTAGGCAACAGGCCAAGGAAATGGAAAGCTGATTGTGTCCAGACATAACAGCGGCGGCAGAAGCAAAACTTAGGGAGATTCGGAACACTTCGTGATACTGACTGGTTGGCATAGTGGTGAGTTAAATATTTTAGGCTGAAGAGAGAAAATTGGGATCTGTTCCTCTCACGTCAAAGTTTCTTAAACTTTCAGCAGAAGATACACTTTATTTTGCAACTGATGATCTTTAATTGGAGAGTATTTAGGGAAAAAAATATAGTTAACTATTTAATTTTATACATTCAGTTAGGTGGGGATCTAAAATTTCTATAAATAATGTTTCACAGTTTTCTATGTAGAAGCCTCACAACACTTTAGTTAGATTTATTCCTAGGTTTTTAATTTTTTTTTCATGCTATTATAAATGGCATCATCTTAAAGTATTTCATTTTCTATTTTTTATTGTTGAATAGAAATGCAAATGGTTTTAGTATGTTTGCTCATATCCAGTGATCTTAATAAACTCAATTTTTAATTCTGTTTTTCTGTAAATTCTTTTGGATTTTCTATGTACACTGCGGTTGTTTTAAAATCTTCCCATAAATTCTCTGAGACATCTCTCTTTGGAAGAGCCTTATTTCCCTCCATTGAGTGTGGACAGTACTTGGTTACCTGCTTTTCATAAAATAAAATGTCATAGAAATGCCAGAGTGTGACATCTAAGGCAAAGTTAGAAAAGGCGTTTTGGTTTCAATCTTGTCCTCTTTTAGATCATTTGTTCTGGGAAGCAAGCTGCCAGACCATGAAGACCACCAAGCAACTCTATGGAAAGACCCATGTGGAAAGAACTGAGTGAGACTTCCTGCCAACAGCCAGCAAGAAACTGAAGGCTTCTGCTAACAGCCATGTGCAGGAGCAATCTTGGAAGTGGATGCTCTCAAACTTGCAGGCGAGCCTTTGGATGACCTACCTGATGTCATGCACTACCTTACACCAAAATCAACCACTGAAGCCACTCCTCAGTTCCTGGCCTACAAAACCCGTGAGATGATAAAACTTGTTGCTTTAAGCTGCTAAGTTTGGGGTAATTTTTTATGTAAAAATAGATTACTAAAATATACACTATTATGCTTTATTTGCCAATAATAGTTTTATTTCTCTCTTCTCAATCCTTTTATTATTTTATTCCTTGCCTTAGTATGCTAGGTAGAATCACAACAGTATGAGTAGAAGTGATGATAGTGTGTCTCCATATCGCGTTCCTCGTTCCAAAGAGATTTCATGTATTTATCATTGTTTGATGGTTATGATAGGCTTATTTGGTAAATATCCTTCTTCAAGGTAACAATACTCCTTTCTATTCTAAATTGCTAAGAGTTTACTTTTTATTTATTTTTTTGATTTTTCTAGAGAGAGAGTGTGTGTGTTCACACTAGAGCGTATTAGTGGAAGAGGAGGGGCAGAGGGAGAGAGAGAGAGAGAGAACCCTAAGCTGGCTCTAAGCCCGGCCCAGAGCTGGCAAGGGGCTCGATCTCATGACCCTGAGATCATGACCTGAGCTGAAATCAAGAGCTAGACTTTTAACAGACTGAGCCACCCAGGTGCCCCTACTTTTTCTTTTTTTAAATTAAGAATAAGTATTGAATTTAATTAATATAATCATATATAATTTATTTCCTTTATCTGGTTATGAGGTGAATTATATTAATTGATTTCAGAATGTTAAACCAGATTTGCACTCCTATTATAAATTCAACTTGATTGTGGTGTGTTATCTTTGTACACACGGCTATATTAGATTTGCTAGTATTGTATTTAGGTTTTTTGCATTTTCATTCATAAGAGTAAATGGACTATAACATTTCCTTTTTAATAGTATCCTTATCAGGTTTTGATATCAAGATTATGTTGACCTTATAGAACAAGCTAGTAAATTTACACTCATTTTCTATTTTCTGGAAGTTTCTGTAAGGTTGGAGTTATTTTTCCTTAGTGTATAAATCATTCACTAATAAAGCCATCTGGGCTTATAGTTTTCTTTGTGGAAAGTTTTAATTATGGGTTTATATTTTTATTTTTATTAAAGTCTCAGTAAGTCGTGTTTTTTCAAGGAATTTTTTATTTTTGAATTTTCAAATTTATAGACATTAATTGTTCATAATGTTTTTATTATCTTTTTTATGTCAAAAGGATCTGTAGTGATGTCCCTTACTTCATTCCTGACCTAGGTCCTTGTGCTTTTTCTCTTTTTTCTTGATCCATCTTCCCAGAGACTTATCAATTTTATTAGCTATTTTATTTATTTATTTTTTTAAGATTTTATTTATTTGCGAGAGAGAATGAGAGACAGAGAGCATGAGAGGGAGGAGGGTCAGAGGGAGAAGCAGACTCCCCGCCGAGCAGGGAGCCTGATGTGGGACTCGATCCCAGGACTCCGGGATCATGACCTGAGCCGAAGGCAGTCGCTTAACCAACTGAGCCACCCAGGCGCCCCTTTATTAGCTATTTTAAAGAAGGGGCACCTGGGTGGCTCAGTTGGTTGAGCCTCCAATTCTTTTGATTTTGGCTCAGGTCATGATCTGAGTCATGAGATGGAGCCCTGGGTCAGGCTCTGTGCTCAGCAGGGAGTCTGCTTGAGATCCTCTCTCTCTCCCTCTCCCTCTGTCACCACCCCCAAGTAGGTGCACACTCTCTCTCTCTCAAATAAATAATAAATCTTTAAAAAAAAAAAAGAAAAACCTTTGACTTTATTGATTTTTCTCCATTATACAAGTGTTTTCTACCTAATTAGTATTTGTTCTTATCTTTATTGTTTCTTTCATTAGCTGTTATTCTTCTAAAATTTTGAAAAAGATACATGGATAATCGATTTTCAATACTTCTTATCTAACATATACTTTTATGACTATAAAATTCTCTCAAAACATTCCAGACATTTTAATGTTATACTTTTGGTTTTATTCAGTTAAAAATATTTTTAATTCAAAATCTAGGTGTGTTTTACAGTATTTGATATCAAGACTTACTGTAAAGCTCCAGGATATGTGATATTGCTAGAAAGATAAACAAATAGACCACTGAAACAAAATAGATTGCCTCAAAACAAACCCACACATCCTTCCTGGTCACTTGATTGATGAGAAAGGTGCCACTGCAAGGAAATGGAGAAAAGATGTCCTGTCAATGAATAATATTGAGTCCATTGGAGGACTTAAACAGGAAAAGAAATTAATCTTGACCCATACTTCCTTCCATACATAAAAATCAGTTGTAGCTGGATTATTGACCTGTGTAAGTGGTAAAACAATAAAGCTGCTATCTATGAGATCATATAAAAGAATGTCTTCATGATGACAATATCTTAGAATTAACACATGCATGTACACACACACACATACAACACTAACCATAAAAAAAGCAAATTAATCAATTGCGCTTCATTAACATTAGGAATGCTTGTTCATCAGAAGATACCATAGAGAAAGTGAAAGGCAACCTGAGGTGGAAGTGAATGTTTGGAATTCATGTATCTGACAAAGTATTCTTACCTGGAATTCATAAAGATCACTTACAAAAAAAAAAA
>NW_027688063.1:0-363 GCF_054177405.1 Leptonychotes weddellii | reverse complement strand
TGTGCTATTCATGTGCTACTGAGCACACACAGTCTTGTCTCTGGCTACCTGATGGCAAAGACCAAAACCATACCCTCTACACACAAAAGGTGATCACATCCTGTGCAGAAATTGGTTTTAATAGCCAGAAAATCTCATTCTACAAGGACCTGACTTTATATCATTCAGTCTTATACACAAAGAATAGAAGCTATTCTAGCCAGGTTATGCAGGAATGAATTATTATAGGATACTCACAGCTTAAAAGATCACTGGAAGTACTCAACAAATAAGGTTGAGCTTTCCTAAATGACTCTCAAAGCCACAGGAATAATTGGGTCACCAAAAAAGCTACTGTGTCTCTTACAGTCAGGAAGCCCCTGG
>NW_027688062.1:0-363 GCF_054177405.1 Leptonychotes weddellii | reverse complement strand
TTTTTTTTTTTTTAAAGATTTTATTTATTTATTTGACAGAGAGAGCAAGAGAGCACAAGCAGGGGGAACAGTAGAGGGAGAGGGAGAAGCAGACTCCCCACTAAACAGGGAGCCCGATGCGGGGCTCGATCCCAGGACCCTGGGATCATGACCTGAGCTGAAGGCAGACGCTTAACCATCTGAGCCACCCAGGCGCCCCATAAATAAAATCTTTAAAAAAAAAAAAGAAAATATTTCAAATCTCCAAACCAGCATGTTATGCTATTTTACTTAAAAAGAGACCCAAACCCTGTTCTCTGAAGGCCAAGACGGTAAGAGGGAGGGCTCCCCCAATCATGAGGGTCTGCCCACCAACCAGCCAGA
>NW_027688061.1:0-363 GCF_054177405.1 Leptonychotes weddellii | reverse complement strand
CCCACACCCACACATTTCATGCTTCTTATAATCCCACATCAGCCCTGAAAAATGCATCCAAGTCTTGTCAGGAGTCTTGAAAATACAAACCCACACTGGCCGGCTTACTCAAAACGCCACTCCTGAGCACACAGCTCCCCGACACATCTGCACAAGCACCTCCATGACTCCTGCCAAGGCCTAACCTTTCAGAAGGCCGGCCCAGGCCCAGGGGCCCCACAGCTCCCCTACGCGCAGGGCGGCCTCGCAGTCTTGAGCGGCCACAGACACTCACGTGGATTTGCCACAGATTTTCCTCTGGTACCACTGCTTGCAGTTGGTGAAGTACTTCTTGTTGGTGCCGATGAGCTTCTGCACAGCACA
>NW_027688060.1:0-363 GCF_054177405.1 Leptonychotes weddellii | reverse complement strand
AAGAATCAGCTTGCCAATTTCTGCTCTGACTTAAATCCTGAAACCAAATGTTTCATATATTTTGTCTAGTTTTTTGTTTGATTATAGTGAGAATAAAACCTTTGTGCCATTCCCAGAATGAAGGTTTTGAGGGTTAAATTTATTTGTCAACTCGGATGGACTGTGGTGCCTGGTTGTTTGGTGTAACATTCATTTAGCTATTGCTCTGAAGGTATTTTGCAGCTGTGACTACCATCTACAGTCTGTTGACTTTAAGTAAAGGAGATTGCCCTCAATAATGTGGATGGGCCTTATTCAGTTAGTTGAATGCTTTAAAAGCAAAAACTGAAATTTCTTGAAGAAGAAATAAATTGGTTTCATCAA
>NW_027688059.1:0-363 GCF_054177405.1 Leptonychotes weddellii | reverse complement strand
TCTGTTTTTCATTATAGACTTCATGGCAGGTTTTGGATTTCTTTAATGGCTTTCAAGATCAAAGTAAGAACCCTTTTAAGTCCTTGGATTGAATTTTTTTTTAAAGATTTAATTTATTTATTAGAGAAAGAGAATGAGAGAGAGAGAGAGAGAGAGAATGAGAGGGGGGGAGGGTCAGAGGGAGTAGCAGACTCCCTGCTGAGCAGGGTGCCTGATGCGGGACTTGATCCTGGGATTCCAGGATCATGACCTGGCCCGAAGGCAGCCGCTTAACCAACTGAGCCACCCAGGTGCCCTGGATTGAATGTTTTAATTTGCTGACCTCAAATTAAAGGAAGAAGAGGAAAATATTTCTTAAGGAAT
>NW_027688058.1:0-363 GCF_054177405.1 Leptonychotes weddellii | reverse complement strand
CACCCTGGACAACGAGGAGTCTCATTGTCCCACTTGGGCTTTACTGGCCATCTGAAAGAGTTCCACAAAAGCCTTCTACGGTGGCACCTAGGTAGCCTTAGACATTGAATGACTTTTAGCTTGTGCAATTGTAGCAAACATTTAAGAGTGCCCCGTATTCCTTCTTTTTTAAAAGATTTATTTACCCATTTGAGAGAGATAAAAGGTGGGTGGGTGGGGACTGAGGGGGAGGGAGAGAGAGAATCCCAGGCAGACTGTGATGATCATGGAGCCAGATATGGGGCTCAATCCCATGCCCCATGAGATCACAACCTGAGCTGAAACCAAGAGTCAGACACTTAACAGACTGAACCATCCAGGCAT
>NW_027688057.1:0-363 GCF_054177405.1 Leptonychotes weddellii | reverse complement strand
ATACTTGTTCCACCTCTGGATAGTCACAGTTCAAAGCCAACAAAGTTTATTGTTTCACCCCCAAACCTGGAGAAAGATCTAGCTCAGCATCAAAGGCTTGCCCAAGTTGTTGGAACTCCAAACCAATTTGCAAATAAAGACCACCTACAACAACAGTTGCAGGATGGTTATTCAGATTCCAGTATGGATATCATGAGGTGACTTTACCAATGGATTTCCCAGGGGGATCAGATCAACCTCCAAAGCTCCCTGAGGAGGTTGAAATTCCTCCACTCCTGCAGGAGACCCCCAAATCATCTAGAGTTGCCTGAGGAAGCTGAATCTTTTTTGCCTCAGGTGGAGGCCCAGGCCCAACATTCAGAG
>NW_027688056.1:0-363 GCF_054177405.1 Leptonychotes weddellii | reverse complement strand
AGCATGAGAGGGGGGAGGGTCAGAGAGAGAGGCAGACTCCCTGATGAGCAGGGAGCCCGACGTGGGACTCGATCCCGGGACTCCAGGATCATGACCTGAGCCGAAGGCAGTCGCTTAACCAACTGAGCCACCCAGGCGCCCTCCCTCTCCTATTTCTGATGGCGTTCTTGATGGCTTTCTATTCTAAGGTGTCTCCAATTATCTCAATGGATTTCAGAAAATTATTTTTAAAAAATGCAAAACACACTGATTTTTAAGGGAAAAAAGCAGTGGAACAAATGCTTACTCAGTGACTTCATAAGGAGGGTGTATCCTAGGCTAGCCTCATGCCATCCCTTAAGAAAAGATGGTTTTATCCCCCTT
>NW_027688055.1:0-363 GCF_054177405.1 Leptonychotes weddellii | reverse complement strand
CTTACCGTATTTTTATTGTCCTGAAGCAACTGGCTTGACAGAATGGTGGAATGGCCTTTTGAAGATTCAGTTACAGTGCCTACTGGGTGGAAATACTTTGCAGGGCTAGAGCAAGGTTCTCAGAAGGCTGTATATGCTCTGAACCAGCATCAAATATAATGTGCTACTTCTTTGATAGCCAGGACTCACAGGTCCATGAAATAAGGGGAGTATTACCCCCCATAACCCACGAGTAAAATTTTTCTTTCTCTTCTGACTTTATCCTCTGCTGGCCGAGGGGTCTTAGTACCAGAGGGAAAAGTGCTTCTACCAGGAGACACAACAATGGTTCCATGGAACTGACAGTTATTCTTATTACTCCTA
>NW_027688054.1:0-7042 GCF_054177405.1 Leptonychotes weddellii | reverse complement strand
CTCTGCTGTTCCCCCTGCTTGTGCTCTCTCACTCTCTCTGTCAAATAAATAAATAAAAGCTTTTTAAAAAAAAAAATAAATAAAAAAAATAAATAAATAAAAGCAAAAATGCCCAGAATCATCACACGCAGAATGACAAGGCCTACAATGAGTGGTATATCTTTTAATCAAGAGCAACTCCAACAATTAATTTCCATGACCCAATTTTACATTCTACCTATTTCTATCTCTTCCTTCCAATTGATTTGCACCAGCCAATTCGTAAGTTTATTATTTAGCAGGGTCATTTCTCATAGTTCAACTCATATCTTACTTTATGGAGAAACAAGATTGTATAGCAACAATCAGATTTTCAGATTTTTTGCTTTCAAACCGTTTTTGAGCATTTGAAAGAAAGCCTCTCAACTGCGGAAGGAGGACGATAAAACTAAAACTCAGAGGACATATTGTGCATAGCAGTAATATAAGGATCTGGCCTGGCTTAAATGGCCCTGGGAGCAAAAAATCTTGTTTACTATCCAGCAACTGCCAAGTCCTGAGTACATTTATTGTTGAAGATCAATCAAAATATGGTGGTCAAGACACTGCTCTTATACACTGTAACTGGCCAATCAAAAAGCATCCCACTTTGTTTAGGCAGGGCAGCCATATATGAATTATTCTTCCTTTTTATCTTAAGGTGTATGTTTTTATAGAAACAACTTCTGGCATATCAACCATAGATCATTTAATGTAATAACTTTCACCTTTTTCCTATGTTGACAACTCCACATGGATAGCTGAAATAAAGCTCCTAACTCCTAGGTACCAGAGAACAGTGCCTTGATCCAAGCAGGTAAGTGGGCATATAAGCTCCAACATGACTTGACAGTACTAACCTGACCTATTACCTGTGATTAAGTCAGTATCCTGGCAATTATTATACACATATATATTTATGTCTACAGATGTACGTATGTGATCATATGTTTTGAAATAGCAAAAATATTTTGGTCCTTGTAATAGAAGGTCTCAATAAGTATTTCATGAACATAGGTAATTAATCAAAATTGTGCTACCATGAAAACTGTTAGTCATCATTATAGGAAATACTTTTCATCTGTAGTGATAAGAGACAAAATTATAGAAGTTAAAGATTTTTATAGTGAAGTTGAATAATTATAAATTTATAATATGAAAGAGTAGCATGTATTGACATTTTATAATCTATTTTTAAATTTGCTTACTTTTAATTTACTTATTGTAGCTGTTCAATAGTTTGTGAAGTATTACAGAGTAGTAACTTACATCAATTAGAATAATTTTAATGGATAAACAAAGATAAATAAACTTTTGAGTTATAAAATGAGCTTATAAAATATGTACAGAAATGTAAAACATCTAAGGTTTATTATTTTATTTCTGTCATCATTAGTAATTATTTACAAAGTCCAATTCAAACGAGTTCTATGTTACAAGTATGCTTTCTAATCTATAGGAATTTTCAATGAAGAATTATTTCTCTTTTTTAAAGATTTTATTTATTTATTTGTCAGAGAGATAGAGCACAAGCAGGGGGAGTGGCAGGCAGAGGGAGAAGCAGACTCCCTGCCGAGCAAGGAACAGGATGCCGGACTCTGGGATCATGACCTGAGCTGAAGGCAGACACTCAATGGATTGAACTACCCAGGCATCCCAATGAAGAATCATTTCTTATACACACTTTGAATAAACAGAGTTTTATCATATGTCAAGAAAGTATAGCCTTATTGTTAACTTAAAGCATTTATTTTAAATTAAGTTTTTGAAAGTTCTTACATAATTTCTCTAAATAAGTACCCCATTATTTCAATTACTTATTGAAATAACCCCCATTATTTCAATTACTTATTGAAATAACCCCCATTATTTCAATATTTGCTTATTAATATTGTGGTAACATAGCATCATATAAATATACATTATTCTCTAAAAAAAAATGCCTCTCAAAAAACCAGGAATAACTGTCATTTCAGGAATGGTATTATTTCCTAAACAACATCATTTATTTATTTGAAAAGCATATTCACAGTAGTATTAAGTAACTAAAACAGCCAAAAGTGGCTGTAGGTGTGTGGAACAAGGCAGTGAATGAGATACATAAACTGCATATAGAGAGGACAAACTTGTGGAAAATAAATGAATAAAGGGGCGTGGAAGGGATGGGGTGGCTGGGTGATGGACACTCGGGAGGGTATGCGCTATGGTGAGCGCTGTGAATTGTGCAAGACTGTTGAATCACAGACCTGTACCCCTAAAACAAATAACACATTATATATTAATTTAAAAAAAGAAAAAAAATTAAAAAAAATTCCATTTAAATGTAAGTGGAAAGAAATGCTATAAAGATAATACACTTAATTACACATTTGATATAAAATGTCCTGGAACTGAGTAGTTGTACTAGTTAAAGTTGAGTGCCCAGTAAAGGCCACTATGGCATTTGAGCCAATACTTGAATACAAAAGAGGAATCTGTAATGCAGATCTTCGTGAAGAACTTTTTGCAAATGAGGAAAAACAAGCAATATGGCACTATGCTGGAAGTAACATATTCTTTTTTTTTTTGAAAAAAAATTTTTTTTAAAGATTTTATTTATTTATTTATTTGACAGAGAGATAGAGAGAGAGCACAAGTAGAGTGACAGGCAGAGGTAGAGGGAGAAGCAGGCTCCCCGCTGAGCAGGGAGCCCAATGCGGGGCTCGATCCCAGGACCCTGGGATCATGACCTGAGCCGAAGGCAGTCGCTTAACCAACTGAGCCACCCAGGCGCCCCCGACAGTACCTTTTTTTTTAAAGATTTTATTTATTTATTTGACAGAAAGAGAGAGAGAGAGAGAACACAAGCCGGGGGAGTAGCAGGCAGAGGGAGAGGGAGAATCAGGCTCCCTGATGCGGGGCTCGATCCCAGGACTCTGGGATCATGACCTGAGCCTAAGGCAGACACTCAACTGACTGAGCCACCCAGGTGCCCCGAAAGTAACATATTCTTAAAACAGAAATTAAAAAAAAAAAAAAAAGGTCATTTTGGCCAGAGTATAGTGAACAAGAGGACGTTTACAAAGCGAGACTGAAAATAAGAAGAGACCAGATTTGGTAGGATCTGGTCGGCCATGGTAAAAGGAATTGATTTTATTGTAAGTAACGGAGGTTTTATGTTGTTTCTTTTAGGAAGGAGTGTGAAATTACTTCATTCATATTTTTAGAAGTTCTCTCTATCATTCTTATGATATATTTTCTCCTCACTCTGTCATTATTCCTTAATCTGGAGAGACTAGATAGCACTGTTGTTACACGAGAGTGGGCAGACCAGTTAAAAGGCTATTATAATGTTCTAGATGAGAACTATAGACCATGTGGTATTTGTAGAGATGGTGAGGAATGATGGAATTTGGAATACACTGAAAGTAAAATTAACTGAATTTGCTGATGGGTCTTATGTTGGGGTCAAAAGAAAGAGAACCAGAAATGTCCTTTAAGTTTTGGAGTACAAGACTGTGTCATTGTCTGAAAAGGGAAGGATCAGGAAGAGAAGCAATTGGCAGGGATGAGGAAGGTAGTTAAAGAGTTGTGTTTCTGACCTTATTTAAGTTTTTTTTTGTTTTGTTTTGTTTTGTTTTGTTTTAATACCCAGACTATATCTAAGAGGATATGTCAAGGAGTCAGCCAAAATATGATTCTAGAGCTGAGGTGAGAGATCAGACCGGAAAACAATTTGAAAGTTTTGGTCAAGAGGGCTAGGTGACATCACACAGACTAGGTGGTTAGTGGAGAAGGGTGTTTCACTAGGAATCCTGAGGAATTCCAACACAAAGAAGTCAAATAGAGGAGGAAATCTAGCAAGAGATGGGGAAAGAGTAACAGTGGGTAGAAGGGAAATCAGCTAAGTCTTGTGTCACTAGAGTCAGGGGTGTTTCAAGAGGAAAGATATGGGGACTATATCACAGTTTTCTGAGCAGTTGAGTAATGTAAAGGATGCTGCATTCACTGTATCAGAATGACAGGAATTTAAATCAATTACAAAGGATTGTGAACAGACTAGAAGTGAAAGAAGTAAAAAAGTAAAAAGAAAAAGAAAAGATAAAGTATTTTACTCTATATCTTTCATGAGCTTTGCAACTTTTTATTATACCCATTTTTGGATTTTTTTATTACAATAAATAAATAAATAGTCTATTCTTATACCACAGTTACTTTTCTCTATCCTTTTTTTTTTTTTTTTTCTTTTTTCAGTGTCACTATATGTACTTATGATCTGTTATCGGAGTTCCACATACAATTCTAGGTTGGGGCTTGGTGTTTTATACTGCCGCAAAGTGATTAAATTCCTTTGATACAGAAGCAATTTTCATGCCATTTTTGGTTGAATGACTCACTCTGGCCAGAATCTCTGGGCCATGATCTACAATCACACATCTTCTGTAGGGTCACATTGCTCAGAGACTCCCTCCATCAATATAGAATATTTTAAAAATTGTTTTTTATCTAAATGCAGTTTTTTGAAGTTACTGAAACTCATCTGCCACTTTGTTGCCAACTCACACTCTCATTCTGTGATCTTTCCCACTGAATAGACATTTTGCTACAGAAGAAGCCTGAATGCTGGGTGAAAACTTTTAGAGAGCACTGTGTACTACCAATAAACACTTTGTAGACACTTGAGTCTATTCATCTGATGAATGTGTTGATGTGTAGCAAGGAAGTAATCTTTGTAACTAACCAGAAAAGTTCTGCTAAATTCTAAATTCTTTGACAAAGGTAAAGATAAAGCAGAGTTATGGAAATACTTCGAACATTAAAACTGTGTGATTTGTTCCAGTTTTTACAGTGAAAAAGAAAAGTGAACTTATGGTTTGCAGTATCAGTGTACTTTTTAAAACATCAATTAGATTTTATTTTATAATTCCCAAGAAACATTCCTTAACAATTGTTTTTTTGTTGTTTTGTTTTTGTTTCATTTTGTTTTATCTCTAAGAGCTCCTTCCTGGCTGACTGTTAACTTCTTTTTGTCTCTTTTCTGAGGGGTTCTCCTTTTGCTTCATTTCTTTATTACCTCTTGGTTATTTAGAGGCAAGCCCAGTGTGATACTCTTAACATGGCTGTGTGACATTTCTAGCTGCTTCTTAATTTTTCTAAAAGAGTCCCAAACATTTTATGACTTAAACAAATTACAAAATTAGATTAATAAATAGAAAGTCATTTGTTTCTCTGAAGCATAGCTACTCACCCACTGAACAGAAGCTAAACCATGTCTGGTACACATTGACTTCATTCAGCAAGTGTTAATTGAGCATCTATTATGTGTCAAGAATGCTGTCAAGGGGTGAAGATATACTTGGAGAAGCTATTTCCTCCCACTGAGCTAACAACTTGGTGAGGGAGTCAGACTTTAATTAAGAAGTCACAATGTGTTTTTACTAGTTAGTGCCAATTTGTGTTATAAAAATACTATATTAATCACAGTTGATTCTATTCAGCTCTGATTTGTTTGCCACCTTATAAGAGTTTTATGAATTAACATCTTTACTAAGAGCAGTTAGATGAGCCTAAGGGTTGTTCATAATTTCAGCACACTGTAAAGGAAAAGTTTTCTAATTTTTTTAAGATATCTCAACACATTTAAGAATAAGTAATTAAATATTTGCTTATGGGATATAAAGTAATATCCAAAGAAACCCAGTTACTTAGCTTAAAATCTATATTAAGAATAATATCCTAGCTGACCGAAACAGCCTTCAGTAGTTATAATATAATTATTTAATTGTATTATATAATGCAATTTAATTGTATTATATAATGCAATTTTATTGTATTATATATAATAATTATATTAATATAATACAATTATTTGTATTAATATCCTAGCTGACTATTGAATAAAAAAAAACAGCCCTCAGTAGTTATAATACAATTAATATATAAAGGAAGTTGTTCACTCTGAATTCTGTTTGAAAGTATTAAAAACAGCAAACTCTCCTCAAAAGCTAAAACATATTAGCTATCTCAAACTGTCTCATGATGATGTTTGATCCTGCCCAATAACCTTCTGTAATATATACAGAGCATTACAGAGAATATCCAAAGTTACATCATTACTCGGTTCAAACATGACAAATATTTTGTGACAAAATTTTACCAAAAAAGTGTGGTTACCTAACCCAGTTTTATTTCTAATTTTTATAACCCAGATGAGACCCAGTAAGATAGGGCTCTAGACTATTAACTGATCTAAGTAAGATAAAAGTTTATAAATCAAGTTTTTGGCAATAATTATGGTTTATGGTATGTCTATTTAAAAATAATCTTTTTTTGGTAACCTGAAAACAAAGTTATAATAAATTAAGTTAAATATTGAAACAATTATTGAATTCAAGTTTATCTACTTTTGGCTTCTTATTATGAAGAAACTAAAGATATTTGGGTCTATCATTAAACATGTCTTCTGCCACATGGATAAATTAACTGTGAGGAAAAATACAATTCTACAAATTATGAAATGCATTCATAAACCTGCAAGTCCACAGAATTCTAGTGTAACAAGCAGTCCAAAATTGCTTACTTCTTAGTTTTCAGTAGAAATTAAGTTTTTTAAGGGTTACTAATTCTAATCAATATATATAATTAAAGCTTGTAGAAATAATAAGGCCAAAAGAAAGCTGTATATGAAAGTAGGTAAGGAAAGTAAAATGTGTTTTTTGGATAAAGAAAAGTATGAAGGACACATTTTTGTTAAGGGAAAAAGACTACTTTTGTCCTAATGTAGAATGACTGTTGTTTATTTGTTTTCCAGAATGTGAAAGAGGAAAAATATAGGAAAAACCTGAATAATTATTTTAAAAAGTTCTAGGTTGGGGGGGCGGAGCAAGATGGCGGAGGAGTAGGAGACCTGGATTTCGTCTCCTCAGGAATTCAGCTGGATAGGGATCAAACCATTCTGAACACCTACAAACTCAACAGGAGATTGAAGAAAAGAAGAGCAACAACTCTCTCATCAGAAAAGCGACCACTTTCTGGAAGGTAGGAC
>NW_027688053.1:0-363 GCF_054177405.1 Leptonychotes weddellii | reverse complement strand
GGCTCCCTGCTCAGCCAGGAGCCTGCTTCTCCCTCTCCCACTCCCCCTGCTTGTGTTCCCTCTCTCGCTGTCTCTCTCTGTCAAATAAATAAATAAAATCTTAAAAAAAAAACAAAAACAAAGCTTACACCTGCGAGTGTGTATGTGTGCGTGCATGCGTGTGTGTGTGTGTGTGTGTGTGTGTGTGTGTGTGTGTGGAGGGCCAGGATGTGGGAGGATTGGGAGGAAAAGACAAACAAAAGAGACAATTTCAAATATTGGTAAGTGCTGTGAAGAAGGAAATAAGGAGTGAGTTGCTAGAGGGTGAGGAGGGGACTTCTGAGCTCAGGTCTGCAAGAAAACAAGGAGCCTTCCAAGGGGGTA
>NW_027688052.1:0-363 GCF_054177405.1 Leptonychotes weddellii | reverse complement strand
GGAGCACGGCACAGCCTACTGATGCCTTATACCAAAAAGGCATGGGGCTGTTCCTTGAGTACTCAAACAATATCTGCAGGCTGTCGGGCATGGCATCCCCTTTGGCGATCTTGGTGCCTTCCTTCCATCCATGCTTGATGGCAATATGTAACAAACTATAGAAATGATCCCTGAAAGTATAGTCTTTTGATGGCAATATATAAGATATTGCTTTCAGTATGGACAGGATGGAGGTGCCACCTCTCATATTCACTGGCCTTAGTGGAGCCATGGTAGATCTTCTCCAGAAGATGTGCAACTTATGAACCAGAGGTGAGTTCTCGACTGCGTACCAGGGTACAGATATTTGGGGGCTTATCATGG
>NW_027688051.1:0-363 GCF_054177405.1 Leptonychotes weddellii | reverse complement strand
TTTGTCCATGCTAGTTTTCAGGACTTTTGAACATATTTTAGATTAGATACCCAAAGTGGGGAGTTTCTAGG
Source organism: Leptonychotes weddellii (assembly GCF_054177405.1). Classification (NCBI taxonomy): domain Eukaryota; kingdom Metazoa; phylum Chordata; class Mammalia; order Carnivora; family Phocidae; genus Leptonychotes; species Leptonychotes weddellii. Next base: position 292 of record NW_027688051.1, on the reverse strand, counting down.
TAGAAAGACAGTAAAATCGGCGATTCTTTTTTTTTTTTTAGAGATTAGAAATTGCTATTTATTATGTTATGTTAATCACCATACATTACATCATTAGTTTTTGATGGTGTTCCATGATTCATTGTTTGCGTATAACACCCAGTGCTCCATGCAGAACGTGCTCTCCTTAATACCCATCACCAGACTAACCCATCCCCCCACCCCCCTCCCCTCTTGAACCCTCAGTTTGTTTCTCAGAGTCCATAGTCTCTCATGGTTCGTCTCCCCCTCTGATATCTCCCCCTTCATTCTT
>NW_027688050.1:0-363 GCF_054177405.1 Leptonychotes weddellii | reverse complement strand
AGTCAACACTGTAAAGGAAAACAATATATGTAAAATAGGAAGAAAATATATCAAAATAGTAATTGTTGTTCTCTCAATGGTGGAAATATAAACTATTCCTTGTATTATTCACTCTTACTGCTATTTTGCAAAATTTTCAAAATAATTATGCATTGTTTTTTAACTTTTTTTTTTTAAAGATTTTATTTATTTATTTGAGACAGAGAGAATGAGAGACAGAGAGCATGAGAGGGAGGAGGGTCAGAGGGAGAAGCAGACTCCCTGCCGAGCAGGGAGCCCGATGCGGGACTCGATCCCGGGACTCCAGGATCATGACCTGAGCCGAAGGCAGTCGCTTAACCAACTGAGCCACCCAGGTGCCCC
>NW_027688049.1:0-363 GCF_054177405.1 Leptonychotes weddellii | reverse complement strand
CTGCCGCGGATCACGGTTTATGACAACCCGGAGGTGAGAGCCCGCGCCTGGGCTCCGCCTCTGCAGCCGGCTTCCCTGCTCCGTTACCTGGGAGCTCTGCCACACTCAGGCACCCCTGGTCTTTCTGTGACCCCGAGGGTCCTGAGACCACACTGTCCCGGAGGGTTCCACCCCCCGCTTAGCCACCAGAGTGACGTCCCTCAGCGGAGCCGACTTCTAAAAGTTCCGATTCTGTGCTCCGCGGCTCTATCACTTGCCAGAAGCGGCCGACGGAGGCCCCTCCCCCGCCGTCTATCCTCCCGAATATCGCCTCGGATTCACTTCTCCGCACGTCCTACCTTCCAGAAAGTGGTCGCTTTTCTG
>NW_027688048.1:0-363 GCF_054177405.1 Leptonychotes weddellii | reverse complement strand
GTCTTGGGGGATGTAGCCTGGCTTGTTCACTGTGATCCCGTTGGCATCCGGAACGGTGTCTGGTACAGAGTAGGTGCTCAAGCAGAGCACAGGGTTCAGAGTGTGGACTCTGGGGCCCGATGGCCCGGGTTAGACTCCTCGCTCCAACTCTTACAGGCCACATGGCCAAGAGCAGGCCGGTTACACCTCTGTGTCTCCTTCGCCCTGGGTCCAGCTCCTAGGCTGGCGGCCACACAGTCAGCTGCTCTATGCAGAGGGCTTGGCCGGTGCCTGGCACACAGTGCATGTAAAAACCCACTATTATTATTTTCTTGCTACTTCCAGGATTATAAGCTCTACTCAAGTTCTGTCTAAAATGAGCAA
>NW_027688047.1:0-363 GCF_054177405.1 Leptonychotes weddellii | reverse complement strand
TTATAAATGGTCCGTTCATTCCGGAGGGTTCCGGGGAAGGTTCGACTTCAGTCTCCTCAGCCACCAGGTCACTCCCGTGACACCTCTGTTCAGTCAGGCTCCTGGGGGCTGCAGGTTTTGCTGGGTGATTCTGAGCTAGTCCCGAATCTTGCTGAGGGCAGATTAAATTAGGGCAATAAGGGAATTACGGCTTTCCAAGGGGCTGGGGGTGAGAATAAAGAAAATGCTTTTTAGGCTGGGGAATCCACAGTCACACCCCACTTCTGGAATCAAAAGTGGTTGCGCTGTGGTGTCTTATCTTGAAGCAGTGGGCATCAGAATCACCTGGACGGCTTCTTAAAACGAGATCGCTGGCCTGCACCC
>NW_027688046.1:0-363 GCF_054177405.1 Leptonychotes weddellii | reverse complement strand
ATTTCTTACTCTTTCCCTGGGTGGTTTCTGTAGAACCCAAACTGCTCATCTGCCACTTCTATTTCCACTCTTAAAAACAAGGGGCGCCTGGGTGGCTCAGTCGTTAAGCGTCTGCCTTCGGCTCAGGTCATGATCCCAGGGTCCCGGCATCGAGCCCCACATCAGGCTCCCTAGTCCGTAGGGAGTCTGCTGTTCTCCCTGCTTGTGCACACGCGCGCTCTCTCTCTCTCTGGCAAATAAGTAAATTAATTATTTATAAAACAAACAAACAAAAGAAACAAGTGCGGGGAAGGCCAGGCAAGTGTTCCCCACCCCCAGCTCTCTAGAAAAGCAGGGCAAGGACGACAAAGAGAGAGGTGCCCT
>NW_027688045.1:0-363 GCF_054177405.1 Leptonychotes weddellii | reverse complement strand
CACGGAAACCAGCTCCACCATTTACCCGCCACCGTGGGAGCCGATCTCCTCGGGGCCTGTTTTCTCATCTACGATGTGGGGGCAACTTATACTGCAGACCCCAGCAGGATGGTAAGGGATAACCAGGGACAAAGGCTCAGCACCTCACCTGTCGCCGGGAAGCGTTGTTACCATTACTAGGGAATTCCCTGTGAGGTTCTTCCCTGAGCTGGCAAGAAAGCCCCAGGGTCTCCACACCATTTGCAGGAAGCTCCCAGGGGGTTGGCAGCCGTCTTCCCTGCTCTCCCTCTCCTCCAGCCCCAGTCGGAAAACCCCTTTGTCAGGTCGCCCCTGACACAGCCAAGCTGTTTTCCTTTCCCTTGT
>NW_027688044.1:0-363 GCF_054177405.1 Leptonychotes weddellii | reverse complement strand
AACCGACTGAGCCACCCAGGCGCCCTATCCATTACCTTTTTTAAAAAATTTTATTTATTTTATTTGTCAGGGAAAGAGAGCGCGCACTCACAAGCAGGGGTAACAGCAGGCAGAGTGGGGATCAGGCTTCCTGCCGAGCAGGGAGCCCGATGCAGGCCTCCTTTCCAGGACCCTGGGATCATGACCTGAGCCTAAGCAAGATGCTTAACTGACTGAGCCACCCAGGCAACATTTTATTTAGAAGAACACTTTTATGTGATTCTTATTACAGATATGCAATAGGTTAAGGCCATATATAAAGACTCAAGATGAGATCCACTCAGAATTCATGGTCGGAAAGATATCTGTCCCTTTTTCAATTTC
>NW_027688043.1:0-7043 GCF_054177405.1 Leptonychotes weddellii | reverse complement strand
CCACTTTTTTATCATTTGCCTGATCCATCATTTCCTCGGTTATCTCTACATTTTCATCTCCCATTTCTTGAGGGGCATCAGTATCTGGTTCAATCACACCTTCATTGTCAATTTCTAGATCACTTTCCTCGCTTGATGGTTCGTCTGTCTTTATGTTTTCCTCCGCCTTCTTACTATCTGTTTTTTCTTCCTTGATATTGTCTTCTGATTTAGTTTTATGAGTGGCAGGTGGTATTTTACCCCCCATGCTCTCCACCCACTCCCGCAGGAAGCGCATTTCCTCGGTGTGCAGAACGCTCGGATCCTGCTTACACATTTTCACGAAGGCCCGAAGCTCGCTCACTTTGTGGGGGTCCATGGCCCAGAGGCGGTGAAAGGCGGCAGGCGCAGCTGAGGTTGCGGCCCGATTCCAAGCCCGGGTACTAGCTCAGCGTGATCGTGTGGAAGGGACTATGCTTTTTTTTAAAACTGGAAAAATAAGTGACTTTTTATTGAAAATGGTGAAAACACATATTTATGCTCCTTTGCAAATTTCTCTAAAGTAACAGTAATTACATTTTCTTTCTTTCTTTCTTTTTTTTTTTTTTTGAAGTACACGTCCACAAGAGCACAGGGAAAGGAGGGGGCAGGTAACAGTGGGTGAGCGTTGGTAGGGTCTTACATTTTTTTGAAGATAGGAAGTGGACAGTTGGGTGGGAATGACAGAGTGGGAGAGGCTAAAATCTGAGGAAAGACAAGAGGGCTGCTCACCAATGCCAGTTGATTGACCTGTCAAAACTGGAATAACTCAGAAATTCAAGGAACCAGGGCACTAGAAAGATGGAGGTGAGGGATGTGATGAAAACTGGGGATGGAGGGATCTTTAGAAGAGCTGAAAAGATAAGCTAAAATCCCTGGTACCCATTCCTATTCCACACAGTAATGTGATTAGCCTAGCCCTGTCCTCAAGACAACTGGCTATTTACTCTCAGGAGCAATCATATTCTGGACTCAGGGGCACCAGACATGTAAAAGGGAGAGGTGGAGGTGTTCTGCTGGAAACAGGTGTCTGGGTTTAAAGGTACTTATGGCTGGATAAATACCCCAGGCAGGAGATTGGAGGTTTAGAGAAACTAAATCCTCTGAGAGAGACACACAGATAGTGGTATTTGGGACTCCCTGACTAACCATGTAGCAGTGAAGCTCAACGGTCCCCAGAGTTTCTAGTGCATGTAAAAATTTTTACATAAATAGGTATGTAATAATTATTAAAATTCCAAGTAAATAGAAAAGCAGAAAATAACAGACCCATGAATATTACCAAGATTAAAAAAAATGCTAATATTTGCCATATTAGCTTCAAAGTCTCCTCTTTATGAAGAATAAATTAGGTACTGTGAAGGTGGCATCACCTTTATTCTCAATTCCTTCCACTCCAGGGGTAACCACTTTCCTGAAATTGTCCTGTATTATTCCCATGCAAGTTTGTCTATTTTTACTATATACATGTCCCCATAAATGTTATTGTTTTGTGTGTTTAAAAATATTTGTAAATGGTATTATCGTTGTGTTTCTTGGGTTAACTCCAATAAATCATTATATATATATATCAATATCTATATGTAAATCTTTATATTGAAATTGATATATATATCTTTTTAAAATGTTAATAAGCATTTCTTCTTTCTAAGTTGTAGTTGGCCTTTTAAATATTTGACCCTACTTAATGATTGTCTAATATTTTACAACTTCCCATTTTAATTTGTGGATGCTACTTATACCTTTATTTATGAGGATTTTCAAAGATACATACCTTAAAGCTCTTTACAGATTTCTTTTATCTCTGCTTTCTTAGACAGAAAACCTCTTATTTGTAGATATTGAGTACTAACTTACATGGTGCAGGTGTTTCTCTAAACTTTATTATTACACTTTATGAGCTCAACTTCCAGAAAAGATTTCTCTTTTGTGTGCCTTGGGTTGGGTCAATTTCTGCATATAATGGTCTTATGGTTTGCTTCTCTTTTTCTCTCTTAATTTCTTATTTCCTTTCTCTGTTTCTTTTCCCCTTTCCTTTCTTTCCTCCCATTCGTTATCTTTTTTTTTTTTTTTAAGGAGAGATATTGCTCTTTTTAAACTATAGAGTTTTTCTTTTTTCCTTTCAAGCAGAGGCAGGTATTTAAAAAAAAATCTAAAGACCTTTTTTTAAAATTATTTATCATTTCTGGGTTTATACAGAAAAAGGAAGCTTTTAAAAATATACCTTCTTGACTGAGAAACCAAACCACTTTACTTTTATGTTAAAACTAACTGCATTAATACAAATGACAAGAAGATAAGGTACAAAAAGTTTTATTCTGTGGAAAGTTCTTCAATGGCAGATTGTCATTAAGATATTCCAGAGTGTGGGGTACATCAGAGAACCTATAGCTTTATATTTTAGTCTGAGAGATACACATGAAGAAATTGGTGATTGGAGAGACACATGAGGGAGTGGTGTAGTGTATAGAGATAGTAATGTGAGAAGAACAAATAAAAATATTTTCTTTTTTCTGCTAGGCCACAGGTTGCTGGATTTTGCATTTAAAAAAGACTATTATTATTTTTTTAGCAAAAGAATATTTTAGGTAGGCTTTAGGGGAACAGACCCCAGAATTCTTGATTCCAAGCAGGGGAAACAGTATATTATGTATGATGGTGTGATGACAAAAGGATTAGTTGGGAAAACTTTTTTTCTTAATATTCTTCTTAGAATGGATGTGTAGAAATATGATAAATGATGTGTGCAAATAGAGTGAAAGTTCTCAATCGTTATAACTATTTGAAGATTTCCGGAGGGCATTTTTCTACATTTTCTAGTATGACTTGGATTATTGAAGTTTCGCAAAACTTACTGCAAAATATAGTTTATCTGTTAATTTTATATTTGAAGGTCCATCTCTCTCTCTCTTTTTTTAAAAGACACATTTATTCAGCATCATGATCAGACTATTACATTTAGCAATCAACAGCATGGGTACAAAAAAAAAAATAATCTACATTAAAACCATTTGTTGGAATGCTTTACACTTTCCGCAGAACAGAAACTAAAATAACCTGTTATACAATTAGTCACAAATACCGTCCTCGAGTTTTTTGCCCATACACATGAGTATTGTCTAAAACATGTCTTCTTTGTAGCAGCTAGGCCCTGCCCCCACTGTGCTTGGCCGAGTTCACAAATCTGTTGTAACCTGTAGCTTCCCTGTCACTTCTCTGGCTCTCCTCTCCTGCTAAGCTTTGTTTCCTGGCAGTAATTAAAACCTCTTGTCACTGCTGTAGCTCCTGCTGCTGCAGGAACCACCATAGCCACCTTGGTTTCGTGGTTTGGCAAAGTATTGGCCTCCACCACCATAGGGGCCGGAGCTTCTGCCTCCAAAATTTCCTCCTTTCAGGGATCCAAAATTTGAGGATTGATTGTTGTAATTGCCAAAATCATTATAGCTTCCTCCACGACCAAAGTTATTCCCACCAAAACCACCTCCACGACCACCACCAAAGTTTCCAGAACCACTTCGAGCTCTTTGGCTGGATGAAGCACTAGCCATCTCTTGCTTAGATAGGGCTTTCCTTACTTCACAGTTGTGGCCATTCACAGTGTGGTATTTTTGAATGACAATCTTGTCTACAGAGTCTTGGTCATCAAATGTTACAAAAGCAAAACCTCTCTTTTTGCCACTGCCTCGGTCAGTCATGATCTCAATCACTTCAATTTTCACATACTGTTCCAAATAACCTCTTAGGTGGTGTACTTCAGTGTCTTCTTTAATGCCACCAACAAAAATATTTTTCATAGTTAAGTGGGCACCAGGTCTTTGAGAATCTTCTCTTGAGACAGCCCTCTTTTGGGCCACACCTTGTATGGCCTTGCATTCATGGCTGCATCCACCTCCTCCACAGGGGCATACGTGACAAACCCAAAGACTCTGGAGTCCTTGGTGTTTGGATCTCTCATTACCACACAGTCTGTAAGTGTTCCCCATTGCTCAAAATGGCTCCTCAGACTCTCATCGGTTGTTTCAAAGCTCAAACCTCTGATGAAGAGCTTCCGCAGCTGTTCAGGCTCTTTGGGAGACTCTGACTTAGACATGATGGGGGTGGGAGGGGAAACTTTAACGATGCTTACTCGGTGGCGTCCACGGGCAAAAAGGAGTAATCTAATGAACGTATCTCTGAAGGTCCATATATGTCTTAAAACTCAATATAGACACCAGATTATATATTATGGCCTTGTTCCTTAAAGTGATTTTCATACCCAACTCAACTCATAATACATATTTATTTTAGTAGTTACCTGTTATTTCCTATTTTTCATGTCACATACTTAAAAAGAAATACCCTATCAGTAAGTGTGTGCATTGCACCATTTTTATTAAACTCATTATATCCTTAGGTGCAACTTCCAAAAGGATTGTAAAATAGTGTCCAATTAGTTTAGAACAAGGTTAGAACAACCTCAACTAGATCAATATAATAAGTACTCTGCATTCATAACAGAACTCTTATTTGGTTGAATGGAACCCACAAAATTCAGATACAGTGAAGGTCATTAAAACTTTTTTTTTTTTTTTTAAATAAAACCGTTTTCAAGTCCCCATGCAATAGTGTTGATAGGAAATTCTATATTACTTAATACTGGCTCCTTCTCTTTCTCCATTAGCCTGTAAGGATATTTTAGGGCTTAGGTGCACCAAAATGGTAATAGCCAGGTTAATTACTATTTTTATCACCATCGCCACAGTTGGGAACTTTGTGAGACAATGATATGCTCATATCTGGCTGTAGACATATGGCAGACATGGTAGTTGAGATATACAACAAGCTTGATTAGATGGAAACACTTGCTATTGTGTTCAGAATCCAAAGCACCCAGCAACTCCCTCCGTATCTGGGTTTCTGCATGCATCGAGTACATAAATCTATGGCTTTTGTAGAGCTTGCCTCTGTTTTTCAGGTCTTCAGGAATCTTGGTCTCTGAGTCATGTCATTCTTTCCGAGGATTCCAGCACTAGACACTTACTTACTTTTTTTTTTTTAATTTTTATTTAAATTCCAGTTAACATACAATATTAGTTTCAGGTATAGATTTAGTGATTTATATGTAACACCTGGTGCTCATCACAAGTGCCCTCCTTAGTACCCATCACCCATTTAGCACATCCCCCTGCCCACTTCCTCTCCAGTAACCCTCAGTTTGTTCTCTATAGTTAAACCATTTTATCTTTGCCTCCCTCTCTCTTTTTTTTTTCTTTCCCTTATGTTCATCTGTTTTGTTTCTTAAATTCCACGTATGAGTGAAATCCTTGGGTATTTAAATTTCTCTAACTGAAGGCTCCTGGGTGGCTCAGTGGATTAAGCGTCAGGTCATGATCCCAGAGTCCTGGGATACAGTCAACATGGGCTCTCTACTCAGCAGGGAGTCTGCTTCTCCCTTTGCCCCCTCCCCACCCCCCAGTTGTACACATGAGCACTCTGGTGCTCTCTTGTGCACGTGCAAAAATAAATAAAATCTTTAAAAAAATTTTAAAAAATAAATTTCTCTGACTGACTTATTTCACTTAGCATAATTATTCTACCTCCATCCACATGGTTGGAAATGGCAAAATTTCATTCTTTTTTATGGCTAACTAATATTCATTTGTATATATGTACCACATCTTCTTTATTCATCAGTTGATGGACATTCGTGTGCTTAATCTTATGATCCAAGAGCTTAGTGGGTTTTTTTTTTTCCAGTTATGCCTATGAATCTTAAGGCAGCCAAAAACTTGACTCAAAGGCATAGGTAATAAGGAACCTAGACCATGGACACAAGTCTTGGCTGTTCTTCTAAGGTGAAGGTAAAAGAGAAAATTTGTTATTCTTTCTCTCCTGTACTAGCAAGACTAGGGTAGAAATTAATATCTCATATTCTGCCATAGAATTACTGTTCCATATGTGTAGATAATAAAAGGTTACCCTTTTTGAGCACTTGTGTAGGAATGTATTTAGTGCTCTATATCTATTAACTTCACATATATTTACATTACATGTGTTAATTCATTTAATTTTCACAAGAAGCCAGTGAAGTAGATACTGTTGTTAACATTTTATAGATAAGAAAATTGAGGCAGGGCGAGGTTGACCTACTTAGCCATGTTCTACACTGGTAGGTGGTAAAGGTGGGAATTGAACCTTGGCAGTGTGGTGATGGTGGTGTTGGGGCTCTTAATCACCATATAAGATGGTCTTCACAAAGATCTCCAACAAAGCCTGTTTGAATTTTAAAAGACCAGGTACTCTTCATTCATTGTTTTCTCTATTTGCCAGTGTGATAATCTTTATTTTTTTTCTTTGTTGAATTTGACTTTCCAAGAATGAATATTTATTGAATACTTTCTGTGAGCCTGGTACTAACTACAGTTTTACCAGTATCATTTGTTTTGACCCTCTGAGGCCTATCTTATAAGTGATACTACTTCCGGTTTACAAATAGGAAGCTGAGATGAAGACTCATCCAGTCCTAAACCCTCAAGTAAAGATCTATTTTCTCCAATTATATAAAGACAGCATTCTGCTTGCTCAATTTTACAGCACCTAGTTCTGGTAACATTTTCCTTATTTCCTTCCATTCTTATGCTTTCAGATTTCACTCTGCTCATCCTCAAGCAAGATTTTGAAAATTATAAAACTACCAGTGGAAAATAATTGAAATGTTTAGAAAGCACAATTTAAATTTTTTTTATTATGTTATATTAATCACTATACATTACATCATTAGTTTTTGATGTAGTGTTCCATGATTCATTGTTTGCATATAACACCCAGTGCTCCATGTAGTACGTGCCCTCTTTAATACCCATCACCAGGCTAACCCATCCCCCCACCCTCCTCCCCTCTAGAACCCTCAGTTTGTTTCTCAGGGTCCATAGTCTCTCATGGTTCGTCTCCCCCTCTGATTTCCCCCCCTCTATTCTTCCCTTCCTGCCATCTTCTTCTTCTTCTCTTTTTTTAACATATAATGTATTATTTGTTTCAGAGGTACA
>NW_027688042.1:0-363 GCF_054177405.1 Leptonychotes weddellii | reverse complement strand
CTGGAGGAAAATAACGTTGGGGTGTCTTTTTTCTCTCTACCCGTGGAGCACCTGCTTCATCCAGGTCTTCATTATTTCCTGGTTGCTTTTCTGCAGGAGTCTCCTGGCTTAACTGGCCTCTTTGCCTCTGACTTGCCCCTTTTCTTCCTTCCTGGCGCTACCTTCCATGGTGCTACCAGGGTGATTTTCCTATGACCAAATCTGACCGCATCTCTCTTTCTCTCTCTTTTAATCCTCATAGCTGGCAAGATAAAATATGAACTTAGTGTAACTAAAAGGCCCTTCGTGACTCATCTCTGCCACAGTCGCATCTATTTTGACCAGAACAAATCAGCTGTTTTTAAACTTGGTCTTGGCCCTTGC
>NW_027688041.1:0-363 GCF_054177405.1 Leptonychotes weddellii | reverse complement strand
CTTCCATGAATGCTTTGGTCCCAGACTTTGCGATAGTACCCAGATTATTGATCAAATCGGCCTTGGTCATGCCAATGCCGGTATCCACGATGGTGAGGGTTCGGTCTTGCTTGTTCGGAATGAGGTTAATGTGCAGCTCTTTCCCAGAGTCTAGCTTACTGGGATCGGTCAAGCTCTCGTATCTGATTTTGTCCAAAGCATCCGACGAGTTGGAAATCAGCTCCCTGAGAAAGATCTCCTTATTCGAGTAGAAGGTGTTGATGATCAGGGACATCAACTGGGCGATCTCCGCCTGGAAGGCGAACGTCTCCACCTCCTCCTCCTCCATCGGCTGGTCTTGGGTCTGGGTTTCCTCAGGCATCT
>NW_027688040.1:0-363 GCF_054177405.1 Leptonychotes weddellii | reverse complement strand
AGAACGCTCTGAACATAAAGAAGGCTCTCCTGTCCGGTTACTTCATGCAGGTGAGAGTGGGGATGGCAGCCTTCACTTCGGTCTTTCCAGAATGTCACGTGTTCGGGACGGTCTGTCAGGAAGTTCTCACCTAGGAGGATTCTTTTACTGGTGTTAACTTTAAATAAAACTGAAAACCTTCTGTGTTACTAAAGATACAGTATGTATGTATGTATTTATTTATAAAGATTTTATTTATTTGACAGAGACAGACACAGAGAGGGAACACAAGCGGGGGAGTGGGAGTGGGAGAGAGAGCAGCAGGCTTCCTGCCGAGCAGGGAGCCCAGCATGAGGCTCGATCCCAGGATTCTGGGATCATGAC
>NW_027688039.1:0-363 GCF_054177405.1 Leptonychotes weddellii | reverse complement strand
GGAAGATAGATGCTGACACCCTGAATCTGATGAAGCAGCCCAGATGCGGGGTGCCCGACGTGGCTCAGTATGCCGTCGCTGATAGGACCCTCAGATGGGAGCACACGCACCTGACCTACAGGTAACCAGACCCAGCACCAGAGCAAGGGCGCTCTTTCCCAGCGGAGCCGTAAGCAATGGGGTCCGACGTGTCTCTGTTTTTTTCCATTGTAAGGATTGAAAATTACACACCAGATTTGCCAAGAGCAGACGTGGACAGTGCCATTGAGAAAGCCTTTCAACTCTGGAGTAATGTGTCGCCCCTGACCTTCACCAAGGTCTCTGAGGGGCAAGCGGACATAATGATATCCTTTGTCTGGAGAG
>NW_027688038.1:0-363 GCF_054177405.1 Leptonychotes weddellii | reverse complement strand
TAAGTGTTGACAGAGCACAAGGAACTAAGGATCAAACCCTCTCAAGGACACTCTCATGAGCCCACTCTAGTTTTTGGACATTCCATACAAATGGACTCATACCTTTATGTGATATTTTGTGTGCCATCTGGCTCCTTTCACTTAGCATAATGCTTTCAAGTTTCATTCATGTGGTGGCCTGGATAAATAATATTCCATCTATCCATCCATCAGTTGATGGACATTTGGGTTGCTTCCACTTTTTTGGCAATTATGAATCATGCTGCTATGAACATTCATGTATAAGTTTTTGTGTGAACATGTTTTCAGTTCTCTTGGGTACATACCTAGGAGTGGAATTACTGAGTCACGTGGTAACTCTGC
>NW_027688037.1:0-363 GCF_054177405.1 Leptonychotes weddellii | reverse complement strand
AGAGCGAGAGCAGGAACACAAGCAGGGGGAGTGGGAGAGGGAGAAGCAGGCTTCCTGCCAAGCAGGGAGCCCGACGTGGGACTCAATCCCAGGACCCTGGGATCATGACCTGAGCCGAAGGCAGACGCTTAACGACTAAGTCACCCAGGTGCCCCTATAAGCTATTTTTTTTTTTAAGATTTTTTATTTATTTATTTGACAGAGAGAGACACAGCGAGAGAAGGAACACAAGCAGGGGGAGTGGGAGAGGGAGAAGCAGGCTTCCTGCGGAGCAGGGAGCCCGATGCGGGGCTCGATCCCAGGACCCTGGGATCATGACCTGAGCCGAAGGCAGACGCTTAACGACTGAGCCACCAGGTGCCC
>NW_027688036.1:0-363 GCF_054177405.1 Leptonychotes weddellii | reverse complement strand
CTCACAAAAGTAAACTCAAAATGGATGAAAGACCTAAATGTGAGAGAGAAAACCATAAAAATCCTAGAAGAGAGCACAGGCAGTAACTTCTCTGACACTGATTGTAGCTACATCCTTCTGGATATGTCTCTTGAGGCAAGGGAAACAAGAGCAAAAATAAAATACTGGTACTACATCAAAATAAAAAGATTCTGCACAGAAAAGAAAACAACTGACAATACTAAAAGACAACCTAGTGAATGGGAGAATATATTTGCAAATGACATAGCCACTAAGGGGTATCAAAAAATATATTAAAAAAAACTGATACAGGGGGCGGAGCAAGATGGCGGAGGAGTAGGAGACCTGGATTTCGTCTCCTCT
>NW_027688035.1:0-363 GCF_054177405.1 Leptonychotes weddellii | reverse complement strand
AGCCTTGGGCAAGTGCCTCAACCTCTCTGGACTAAAGTTCCCTAAACCATGAAATGGGGAGGATAAAAGGTACCTGGTCAAGTTGTCATGGGAACGGAATCTAACAATGTCATGCATGACATGAGTCTGTGTGGTGCTGGCGCACAGTGGGTGTAGAAAGAAGGCAAGGTTATTTGGTGCAGTACTTACTGTTTTCAAACAGGAGCTGTTCTCTGTGTCTAAGAGGCCTTCACCCCCACCCAGAGAGGCCCCTGTGCTCAGAGCCACTGGGGACCCACAGGCATAGCCTTAAGCAGCTGAGCCTCCATAAGACAGGACAGCCACAGTGGGTGGGCCCCAGGTACCTGGCAGAGGGGAGAGAAA
>NW_027688034.1:0-363 GCF_054177405.1 Leptonychotes weddellii | reverse complement strand
TAACTGCATTGCTTTCTAATTTGCTCCCATATTGGTTGAAAATGACTAAAGCATTTTGTACAAAGTCTAGACAGTTTTCAAGTCAACTGGCATTTAAGCAATAATCGGAAATCTCTTCCTCTGTAACCCCAAACGTGGGCCACCACTGGGTTTGTTACCTTGGTGGCTTGTGACCCTTGGGGCCCTTCATGAAGCCTTCATTCTTCTTGGAGAAGCAGCGCAGGGGTTGGGGGCGACCGTGATTCCACATGTAGCACCCCAAATGTCCTATTAATGCCTTTCTGCCTGGCAGACGGGACGCCCCAGTCCGGGCCGCTGTCCTGGTGCCCTTGGCTCTGGGTCCCCACGCCACAGGAGCTGCCT
>NW_027688033.1:0-7044 GCF_054177405.1 Leptonychotes weddellii | reverse complement strand
AAAAACAAACTCGTAAATAGAGAACAAATTGCTGGCTGCCAGAGGGAAGGTTGGTGGGGAGATGAGTGAAACAGAGGATTAAGAGTACATTTACCATGATGAGCACTGAGAAACATATAGAAATGTTGAATCATTATATGTACAACTAATACTAATATAACACTGTATGTTAATTATACTTCAATAAAAACAGAAAAAAGAAATGAATGGTAAAAGGACTAAAAAAAGAGAAAAAAAATTGCTGTCACTATTTGCAGATATTATTATGTGTAGACAGAAAATGCAAAAGAACCTACAGAAAATCTACTATAATTAATAAGTGTACTTACCAAGTTACCTAGATAAAAGATTAATACAAAAATTAATTGCAATATTAATTCTATGTACCAGCAAATAGAAAATAATATTTCAAATGATATCTGCATTTAAAAAAACTTAAAAACCTAGGAATTAATCCACTGGAAGATGTGTAAGACCTCTATATAGAAACCTATCCAACATAGATTGGAAGAGTTAAGGCTGTAAAGATGTCAGTTGTTTCCAAATCCCAGCAGGATTTTTGTAATTATAGAAATTGACAACTGGATTCAAAATTTTATGTGGAAATGCAAAAGGCGAAGAATAACCAAGACAATCTTGAAGAAGATCAAAACTGGAGTTATAGCAAGAGTTATGAAGCTGTAGTAATTAAGACAGAATAGATAAATAGATCACTGAAGCAGAAGAGAAAGTCCAGAAACAGGCCCACAGTTTTGTGGAGAACTGACTTGTCAAGGGTGGCACTGCAGAGTAGCAGGGAACATTTTTTACTTTCAGTAATGTTGCTGAGATGCTTAGATATTTTTATGGGGTGTGTTGGCAGAAGATCTGACCCCTATCTCGTACCATAGGCAGAAACAGAAAGAATGTCTACACGTCAAAGAAAAAAATGCAGACAAACCAGTCGAAAACTGAGCAAAAGATATGAACAGGTACTTTTTAAATGAGGATATGTGAATTGCCAACAAATATTAGCAAAAGTGTTCAATTTTGAGTTACTAGGGAAATGCAAATTTTAAAACTGGTAGGACATCAGTACACCAAAGTGGCTAAGGTAAAAAGACATAATAATACCAAGTGCCATAAAAAATATAAAGAATGTGTAGCAATTAGGATGCTTATATGCTGGTGGTGTGAATATATAAAACTCCAAACAGGCAAAAGCTACCTATAATGTTAGCAATCAGGATATGGGTTACCTCTGGGGACAAGATGATGGGCTAAAGACCAGGAAAGAACACAGGTGGGAACGGTGGGAGCTTTTGGGGTGCAGTTCTATTCCTGGGTAATATAGTTCTTGATCTACATGGTAATTATAAGTAATTATAATTATAAGTGTACCTATAAATATAGGTAATTTCTATAATTAAAACTTTGTTCACTTTGTGATACTTTATCAAGCTGCACACTTAGGACTTGTAAACACATCCCATATATATACTTCAACTATTAAAAGTTTATATAAAAATGGACTCAGGTGGAATCAGCCAGCCTATGATGCAGGCTGACATGAATCTTCTCAAAATTCTGTGATCTTAAAGCATCATTTTAATATGAAGACAACAGCCCTTGGATCACCAGTTCCTTAAAAGCTTCTTCTAGCATCACATAGCCAAGACTTCTCCAAGTTGTTCTGCCTTTAACAAAGCTAAGAAGTCTGGCAACTGTGGAAGTCTGAAGCATTTCATCCTTTTCTCCAAATGCTCCTCCAGACCTTGAGCAGTAGATACAAGTAGGAGAGGAGAGAAGGCACTGAAAGACCATTAGATCTCAGCATGGGGAGGGACCCCAGAAGTCATTAGTCTAACCTGATTCCACACACAGGAGGCATCCTGCGGCACTGAGGCGTGTAGTCATTTAGCGTCTGTTTAAACATCTTCAAAGTCAGGAAGCTGAGGCAGTCTATTCCCTGGATGAAGAGCTTTCCACGTCTGCAAGTCAGTCTATGAAAAGCTCCTAATCCAGTCCTCTTTAACTCATACTCTTTAGATAAAGAAAGAACAAACCCCCTCTAAATAACAGCATTTCAAATATAAGCAGATCACATGTCTACCAGACAGTTTCTCTTTGGTACACTAAACATCCTCAGCCCCTTCCATCCTTCTCACACTGAATCAGAGGCTGTCGTGTTGAAGAGACTTTCTTCTTGTTCCTCAAAGGAACAGGCACTTTATTTGCTGTCTCTGTAGATCACCATCCCAGCTGAATATCCAGGGACCACATTCATCAAAAGCATCATTTGGGCGGAAAGTGACCATTGTTCCAAACCTGGAAGGATGGCATCAGCAAGGAAAATTGGCAGTGTCTTTTCCATTTAGACTACTGGGCCATCTACCTACTATATAAGGTTGTTATGTTTCTAAAGAATATAAATTTCAAAGACAGGGCCTAGGGTCAAATATTATGACTCAGCAAGATTTCTGGTTGGTTATAAATCAACAGATCTCATCAACATGAACTCAACATTGACAGCCAACTGGCCCTTTAAAAGAGGTGTTTTGCTGAAGAAACTCCTAAATTAGAACACTGTAATTGTTTCATTTCTAAAACAATTCCTGGGTCCCTATAACCATAATGACAGCAACTGGGCTTCTGGAAGAATATAGCCTCCCATGAGCTGTCTCCCTGTCCACTGTGGCCATGAAGAGAAATGATCAAGGCAAAGCTTTGTGGAAACAGAATGCCAAAGATCTAACAGTAACCAGGACACTGAGCCAAAAATAAATATGCTTCACTTGTCCCATTGAATGGAGTATGGAGTTCTCTGGAGTTGTCCCACTTATGTTGCTTATCCTTCTTCCTCTTTTCAAATAGGAATTTTTATTTTAGCTACTCTCTTTTTCCTGTATTGCTGTGTCTTGGATAGGTTAGAAATGGTTAAACTAGTCCAGTGCCCACAAGATTTGAAATCTTGAAGTATCTGACCTGAGACAAAGGCATTTCTTCCAAAGATGCAGTAGTTGATGATACTTTGAAATACCATACTTGAAGGAGGAGTGAGTATATTCATGATTACACATGGATTCACTACTTTATGTAAACAGCAGTTGGGATTTTATATATTGAAAGAAGAGTGTATGTGGATGTATATACACTAGGGAGCCATGGGAAAACTGTGCTGTCTGCAGGGTCAATCATGAAACCTTACTCCCAACCATAGAAATCAATCCACGATGGAACCCAAGCCAGATCCATCAAAGTTACTGTCTAGGTTCTTTCTGCTGGAGCTTGAGGGGATGATTTCTCTTTCTTCTTTGGTTTTAATCAGGAAGAGCATAATCTCAGAGCTGCTGGAAGACGAGGTTCTCACTACCCACAGAGGCACCCTTGTGCAAACAGAAAAATTACCTCCCTCAAATCATTTTACTGATTTTTGTTAGAAAAGACACTTGAGTGCCATCTGCTGGAAATCTGCCACAATGAACATACAAATGTTAAGATGTCTGCGGTATGACCACAACCCTTGGATGGAGCACAATTGTACACTGCATCCAATACGTGAGAGCCCTAGTGACACTCATGTCCCTACTACATGGGGAAGTGTGACCCTATCGTATCAATACCACAAAAGAAGCTATAAGGACTAAGAAATTCCTGCCGGCTTCACATTTCTATTCCCACTTCTGAAAGTCTCCAGAGTTGACCTGTTCCTGTATCTCTTTCAGTCTGTAAACTACTCCACTCTCTTTGAAATATATTCCTTTTTTCTTAAGCTTGTAGTTATACAATGAGTTTTTCTTCTTTACCACCAGAAAAGTCCTGGAAAATATATCCAGTTTCACTCATTATCTGGCCATACGAGCTTTTAGCTAAGATACTTGACTTCAGTGAGCCCACGATTCCTCAGCTAAATAAATTGCACAATGATTGGAAGAGAATCATTTGAAATAAACATAAAGTACAATATGCCAAGATGGCATTGAAAATGAAGGCAATGATGATGATCATTCAGACAGGGCAAGAGAAGATGCAAAATCTATTCCCATTATTTTTGGCTTCCCTGCCTTTCTTCACAGCACAGGGGAGATTTTTTTTAATGTAGAAGGGAGAGGGGGAGAAGAGTAGAACTTTACTAATTCAAGTCAGCATCAGTAGGCATAGGAGAATTTGTTTGTGACCTTCTGAACAAGAGGCACGGGATTCTGCCCTGCCTTCTTCCAACAGGAAGAATTAAAGATGGATAACTGTGGAGATAGTAAGTATGGTCTGTAGCCATGAAAACCAGCTCCCATCCAAAATCAATAACTTAAAAGATAAAACCTGAGACATCTGGTTTCCATCATCACAATGTGTCTGATCAGCTACCTATTACAGGTGCTCCTCGGCATCTCAACAAGTTGATGAAAAATACCAATTACTTTCAGAAACAAAAGAGGAAAGACAATTAGCAGCTGTTACTAACCTAGGTCAAAGACCTTTACCCATGCTAACCAAACACTTAGTGGAGACAAAAACCATCAGTTAAACAAGCAATCAGGTTGAAAATAGAGGGCTCGATATAGGGCATAATCTACTAGATTGCTGATACTGGACATAAGCAGGGACCAATATATCATGGTTCTTTGAAACACCAGACTGCACTCTGTCATTAGAATGCCCCAATATATTTCATCCTGACCTTTTCCTTATTTTTCCACACCTTAACTAATTCATCTGAGCTTGACAGGTCAATTAATTAACCAGCAATTCTTTACTGAGGTTCACTATTTGCAAAGCCCTGTGTTAGACAATTTAGACCCTATAAAAATGAGTAAAAATATGGCCCCTGCCTTCAGGCAATTTGAAGTCTAAATGGGGAAAGAAAATAGTCACATATGCAAGTGAAATCTGGTTATTCATTCAGAAACTATTATTCAACACTTAGTAGGTGCCAGAAGGAAAAAAAAAAAATAAGGCAGACATGGCCCCTACCTAATAGAGGTTACAGTCTCTCCAGGAAGAGAGACATTAAATAAATTGAATTTTAACCTGTAATAAGTGTTATAAAGCAAAGCTACATGATGCCTTGAGTACAAAAACATTTTTTTCTGAGAAAGTCACATTTAGGTTGAAGATCTGAAGGATGAGTGGCAGTTGGCCAGGTGAAGAGAAAGGAAAAGCACATATGAAGAAACTACAGTGGGAGAGAGCTTAGACCATTAGAACTAACTAAAAGGAGACCAATATGGCTAAAGCACAGGGACAGAGAACAGATCAAGATGCGGCTGAAGAGCTGGACAGGGGCCAGATCAATTCATAGGCCATGTTAGGGATCTTATCCTAATAGCAATTAGAAGCCATTCAAGGATTTTAAGAAGAGGAGTGGCATAATCACACTTGCATTTTTAGAGCTCAGTCTGGCTGCCTATGTCAAGAATGAAGTGAAGGATGGCAAGAGTGGATTTGGGAAGCCAGTCGGAAGAGGTGTACCAAGCTGTGAATACCCAGCTGCAGATGGCCAAGCACATAAACAGCCACCACCTCGTTGTCAGCACCAGTCGCTTTACATTCTCAACCCCTTAGGTTACAGCTCTCCAGGCATCCAGAAATGAAACTCAGAATACACTTTCCCATAGAAACAATGCTATAAAAGGCAGTTGGGTTCCATAGTTTAATTAATACTTTACTTTAACTTTTATGGTGACTTTGCTTTTCATTCTTGAGCAGCTTTATAATTGAGGACTTAGAGTACTTCAAAAGAGTCCCAGAAAAAGGCTATGAAGCTAATGAAAGGGTTTAAGTATTAGCTCTGTGGATAGGCAAGAGAAGCTAACACTGCCTTCAAGTATATCTAAAGGCTTTTATGTATATATCAAGTATATCTAAAGCATTCAAATGCTTCTCAGCAGGAAGTGTCTACCTGCTGCTGGAATACTCAGAGGATTAAGGAAGATTGTATGCATACACTAATGGCTACATTTACTCAACAGTTATGGGAGAAATGAATATTTCAACACAAAACAACACTTCCGCCTTCCCATTACCAATTCAATTATTCCCACACAAAACTACATACCCCACTAGGAAAGATGACTACATTATCCTCACTGATCTATTTCAACAATTAAGGAAGACCCAGGCAACCAGCAAACACACATACCCCTCACCTATTGAAGCTACCCTCATCTGCCTTCTAACACCAAGAAAGCTAAAGGGGAAGTGGGGGTTGGGGGAGCCCGGCTGTGCCTACAATCTCCAGTGACCTAAATCCTCTATACAACAGTGGTGACATGCATAGCAGGGAACATGTGGTCTAGTGAAAAGTCAATGCCACAATCGTGGCACTTAGTTCCCACATGTGCATGGTCTCTTCTTTGAAGGGGACCCTATTTCCATCCTCATTTTCATGTCAAACCTAAGATTAAGATTCTAGGAATAGGCCTTGGTTCAGGAGCCAGTTTAATATAAACCGCTTGAAGGATCTAATAGTCAAGGTTCCACGCCTCACGTATAAAACACTCTAGGTATTTTGAGCAGGAAGGGCTTTAGTGCAGGAAATTCAAAAGTTTACAGAATTGAAGGATGGGCTAAAGAAGCAGGTTCTAAGATGAGCCTCCAGGAATGACTCCCAGAACAATGTAAAACTGATCCACCTCTGAGGCTGCCACTGGCGATATAAACATGAAATCAATCCCCTCCATGTGGCTGGAGCCCACGAATCAAGGAGTGGGATCAAGAAGACAGCGCTGCCACCCCAAAGATACAAATGTAGGGATCCAAAGGGGTACGTGCACCCCGATGTTTATAGCAGCAATGTCCACAATAGCCAAACTGTGGAAAGAGCCAAGATGTCCATTGACAGATGAATGGATAAAGAAGAAGTGGTATATATATACAATGGAATATTATGTAGCCATCAAAAGGAATGAGATCTTGCCATTTGCAATGACGTGGATGGAACTGGAGGGTGTTATGCTGAGCGAAATAAGTCAATCAGAGAAAGACATGTATCATATGATCTCACTGATATGAAGAATTCTTAATCTCAGGAAACAAACTGAGGGTTGCTGGAGTGGTGGGGGGTGG
>NW_027688032.1:0-363 GCF_054177405.1 Leptonychotes weddellii | reverse complement strand
ATCAGTGAGGTCATATGATACATGTCTTTCTCTGATTGACTTATTTCGCTGAGCATAATGCCCTCCAGTTCCATCCATGTCATTGTAAATGGCAAGATGTCATTCCTTTTGATGGCTGCATCATATTCCATTGTATATATACCACATCTTTATCCATTCATCTGTTGATCAGATAAAGGGCTAGTATCCAAAATCTATAAAGAACTTATTAAACTCAACACCCAAAGAACAAAGAATCCAATCAAGAAATGGGCAGAAGACATGAACAGACATTTTTCCAAAGAAGACATCCAAATGGCCAACGGACACATGAAAAAGTGCTCAACATCGCTCAGCATCAGGGAAATCCAAATCTAAACCTCA
>NW_027688031.1:0-363 GCF_054177405.1 Leptonychotes weddellii | reverse complement strand
AAAAAATAAGGTTAACTATAATGAAGGGATAGAATATGACTCTAAAAATGAAAATTAAAGAAGATTTTTTTAAAAAAGGGTTTGATAAGATGTTGGTTGAAGTAGGGAAAAAGAAAAATAAACAAAATTTTAAAAATTAACTTTGAAAAACTAAAGAATCCTACGGGAAAAAAGCCATGAATTCTATGGGCTATATTCCCCTAGTGCTGGAATTCTGCAGTTCTCATTGACCAGTAAACTTGGTCCTGGCTGGTTCTTGCTGATCTTCTTGGGGAGGGGCCTGTTGCAGTGATTCTCAAATGTCTTTGCCCGAGGCGGAATTGCACCACCCTTGTCAGGGGCCAGGTTAGGTAATCTGCTCAG
>NW_027688030.1:0-363 GCF_054177405.1 Leptonychotes weddellii | reverse complement strand
TAAGAGATCTACATTTGGCAGTAAAACCAACATGCCTTGAAGAGTGATTAATATGAGTTATGGGGAAACAGAAGTGTCTAGAAAAGACCCCCATTTAATATACCAAGGCTAAGAACAGCTGCTATTATTACTTTAACAAAATATTCAGACTATCTGGGCAGAAAAGACTTTAAGTGATACTTATTTTTTTTATGCTTCCTGAATTTTCAGTTTTTATCTATTACAATAAACATCGTGTTGTAACTTGAAAAATATAAGCCATGTCTATCTTAACTATTCTGGTTATTTTTCAGGAGCGTATCCATGTCTACAGCTCTAGTCCGGCAGAACCACCTGGCCCTCTTCTTCATTTCTGAAACAGAT
>NW_027688029.1:0-363 GCF_054177405.1 Leptonychotes weddellii | reverse complement strand
GGGGTGGGGCGATGGGCTAGCCTCGTGATGGGTATTAAGGAGGGCACGTTCTTCATGGAGCACTGGGTGTTATACGCAAACAATGAATCATGGAACACTACATCAAAAACTAATGATGTAATGTATGGTGACTAACATAACATAAAAAAAAAAAAAGCCGGGGCACCTGGATGGCTCAGTCGTTAAGCGTCTGCCTTCGCCTCAGGTCATGATCCCAGGGTCCTGGGATCGAGCCCCACATCGGGCTCCATGCTCAGCGGGAAGCCTGCTTCTCCCTCTCCCACTCCCCCTGCTTGTGTTCCCTCTCTCGCTGTCTCTCTTTCTGTCAAAAAATAAATAAAAAAAAATCTTAAAAAAAAAAAA
>NW_027688028.1:0-363 GCF_054177405.1 Leptonychotes weddellii | reverse complement strand
TCTTTTCAGTTCTGTCAGGTTTTGATTCATGAATTTAACGGTTGTATTGATAGGTGAATATGTGCTTTTAATTACATCTTCAGGCTGGATTGATCTTTTACAAATATAAACTGTCCTTCTTTAGCTCTAGTAACAATTTTTGTATTAAAGTCTACTTTGCCTGAAAAAAAAAATAATTAAGGGCTAAGAATTAAAGGACGTCAAGGCATTATTGTTGATTTTGTTAGCGTGATAATAATGGCACTGATTCTTCCTTCCATAACTTAAAAATAAACTCCTAATAAAATAAAACTTGTTGAGTAGGAGGCAGAAGATTCAGTCCCTGTCGACAACCCATCACAGCCTGGCCCTGCCATGTCTCCA
>NW_027688027.1:0-363 GCF_054177405.1 Leptonychotes weddellii | reverse complement strand
ACTCCTTCCAAAGAGTAAAGTTTGCATCAAAATTGTTACAGTGAGTCATCTTTGTATGATAAGATTCTGCATGGTTTTTAAAAATACATATTCTTTTCTTCCTTCTTTTTTAAAGTTTTTTGTTTTAATTCCAGTATAGTTAACATACAGTGTTAAATTAGTTGCAAGTGTTCAATATAGTGACTCAACAATTCTATGCATTACTCAGTGCTCATCATGATATGTGTACTCTCAAACCCCTTTCACCCATCCCCCACCTTCTGGTAACCATCAGTCTGTTCTCTATAGGAAAGAGTCTGTTACGTGGTTTGTCTCTCTGTCTCTCTCTTTTTTAAAAATTTTATTTATTTATTTTGACAGAGA
>NW_027688026.1:0-363 GCF_054177405.1 Leptonychotes weddellii | reverse complement strand
CTCCTCTCCCTGCATGACCATGGAAAACTCACCTCATCCTCTTGAGCACTGCCTCCTTCTCTAGAAAACAGAAGTAAAAGGAGAATAATAATGTGTACCTACTTGCTAGGGATGCTGTAAGGGAATAAACAGGACATTGAAGAGTCTGTGCTCAAGCTAGCAGTTAATATTACTGATTTTGTCATTATGCAGACAACACAGTGCCAGGGAGTGACAGATCCGCAGAACACCCTGCAGGGTGAGGGGCTGGTGACAGGTGGGGGCAGGGGTGCTGGGCTAGCGGGGAAGACCCTGCTGAGGATGTGGGAGGGAGGGTTGGCGAGAGTCTGGAGAGAAACTATCCCGGGGGGGGGGGGGGGGGGG
>NW_027688025.1:0-363 GCF_054177405.1 Leptonychotes weddellii | reverse complement strand
GTCATCTTCTGGCCCAAGCCCCTTGAGTGTGTGTCCTTGGACAGGTGGGGAAAATGACGTCACGGTCTGTGGGCCCGGAGCTCACGGGGTGCTGTCACGTGGGCAGGTGCACATCACTGTGACTTAGGGAGCTGGACCCTGCCTGACGAGCCACAGAAGCTGCACAAGGGACGGGGCGGGGGGGCAGGGGGGCCTGATGCAGACCCACCGACTCTGTTCCCTGCACCCCCCCCACACGGTATTTTCAAACAATGTGCGTTCAAATTTAAAAATGGTAAAATTTCACATTAAAAAAAAATAAATTTCTAACTTCTCTCTTTAAAAAAAATTTCAGCAATCCAGCAGTTTTGGGCTCCTGGTCCC
>NW_027688024.1:0-363 GCF_054177405.1 Leptonychotes weddellii | reverse complement strand
AGATTCTTCCATTTTCTGTTCCAATGTATAGGTTTATTGAAGATTCTGTGTCTCTCTCCTTCTTGCCCACCCAGTGTTAATGCTGGAATGTTGCTTTTTATTGATTTTTCTTTCCTTATTACCAGTTGCAGAAAAATCCACAGTTTCTATCAAAGTATTTGCTCAAAGTTTACAATAAGAATGAAGATCTTCACTTCATACATCTCAAAGCATTCTCTGTAACTTTTATCTATCTTCTTTAGATATATTATACATAGTAACTTTCATATAAGGTACCAGATATTTTCTTTTCTTTTCATACAACATGTTTTAATTTGGATTGTCATACAAATATCTTCACTATTTCCCTCCCTTTCCTTACCC
>NW_027688023.1:0-363 GCF_054177405.1 Leptonychotes weddellii | reverse complement strand
AGACTGAGTTTCCAGAAAGGAAAGTGGGGCTACTGTGCCTCTTGGTGTCTCCAAATGCAGGCCAATCTCTCCACTCACCTTGTCCCCACGACTCCCTCCTCTCTCCTCCTTCCCTTCTCCCCCCGCCCCGCCCTGGCCCTTTCCCTGCTTAGCTCACTATGTCTATTACTGGCCAAGGTTCTCCCAGAGGATTGCTTGCCACTCGTTCCTGCGTGTAAATGTAAGTGTTTCTGTGCACAAGCCGTGTGCATTCCTGTGTGCACTCCTGTGTGCCTGGATGTGTACGAACACACCTGGGTGTGCCTATACCTGAATCCTCCTTTCCGGGTGTTATTTTGCCAGTATTCCATATATCATGTGCAC
>NW_027688022.1:0-7045 GCF_054177405.1 Leptonychotes weddellii | reverse complement strand
CTGCATCCATTTGTAAATCTGCAGCATAAGTCATAATTTCTGAGTCTTTTCTGTTTTGGGGGCTCCTCCTCCTAGTCATTCTGTTGATGGGTGTTTGAGGGAATGTATAGAGTCCAAATTATTGACCAGAACCCAAGCAAGATGTACCTGTTTTCTTGGGAGCTTAGGGTTGGTGGCCTCTTGTTTTCCCAGCCTGTCTTCTGCGGAAGGGGCCTGCCGCGCTGTTACTCAGGCAACCCTGTTTGGGCGGAGTTGCCCTGCGGCCCTGTGGTGGGGGATGGGCTCAGTGGGAATCAGTCTTTGGGGCTTTTGTTCTCTGGCGCCTTTCCATGGCATCTTTCCGCATCTCTTCCACGAGTCAGATCAGAAGAGACCGTTTCCAACTCTCTGCCTCAGAACAGAGAGACCTCAGTCTGTTCTTCAGTGAGCTCTCCAAGCCACACTGTCTCCGTTTCTGTCCATGCTGCTATAAACTGCAGCAGCCTGAGTTGTGCGCCCCTCCGCAGCGCTCCCAGTCCTGCCTCCAGGTCGGGGCACGTCTCTGCCCTTTGTGCTTCTAAAACTGCCAGCCACTCCCAATTCGTGTGCACACGACTCTGCCACTTGGGGTTTCCACCCCCAGGGGTTGCAGTTCACCGGTGCGACCCTACGCACCGGGTTTCCGTCTCGGAGGCTGCAGTTCGCGTGTGCACGACCATCACTCCCGTTTCTGTCTGGGGGGCCTGCGGTTCACCTGCGCGCGACCCCACCGGTCTGGTTTTCCACCTCGGGGGCTACTTTAAAGTTCTTTCCCGATGCTACCGGTCTGTGAGTCTGTGCCCTGTCCACAGCGCACGAGGCTGTCACTCACCGGTGGTGTAGGATCCCCACGTCCAGGCACCCTCCTGCCTCAGTTTATCCTCTGATATCTGCCTGCAGAATCATGGCTCTCCGCTTCATACCTCAAAACCAACTGCCTGCGATATTCTGTTTGTAGAGATCCAGATCTTCTTACATCTCAGGCTGGTTTCGTGGGTGCTCAGAGTGGTCTGGTAGATATCCAGCTCAATTCCGTGGACCAGTTGAAATAGGGTCCCCTACTCCTCCGCCATCTTTCCCCCCTCAATCCCAATCTTTTGGTAGTGTTTGAGACCTGATTTGTGACCCAGTATGTGATCTATTCTGGAGACTGTTCCATATGCACTCAAGAAGAATGTGTTCTGTCATTTTATAATTAAATGCTCTGAATATATCTGTGAAGTTCATGTGGTCCACAGTATCATTCAAAGCCTTTTCATCTTCTGTTTAGGTGATCTGTCTATTGCTGTGATTGAGTTGTTAAAGTTCCCTACTATTATTGTATTATTATCCATGTGTTTATTTAATTTTATTAATTGGTTTATATAATTGGCTGCTCCTATGTTAGGGGCATGAATATTTACAGTTCTTGCATTTTGTTGGATAGACCCCTTTATTATGATATAGTGTCCTTCTTCATCTCTTATTACAGACTTAGGCTTAAAATCTAGTTTGTCTGTTATAAGGATGGCTACCTCAGCTTCCTTTTGATGTCCATTAACATGATAAGTAGTTCTCCACCCCCTCACTTTCAATCTGGTGGTTTTTGGGTCTAAAATGGGTCTTTTGTAGACAGCATATAGATGGGTCTTATTTTTCTTAATCCAAACTTATACCTTTTTGTCATTTGATTGGAACATTTAATCCATTTACACTCAGTGTAATTATTTAAAGTTATTAATTTGGTGCCATTGTATTACCTGTAAAGTCACTGTTTCTGTAGATTTTCTCTGTTCCTTTCTGATCTTTGTTACTTTTGGACTCTCTCTTCACTTAAAGGATCCCCTTTAATATTTCTTGCAGGATTGGCTTACTGATCACAAATTCTTTTAGTTTCTGTTTGTCCTGGAAACTCTTTATCTCTTCTATTCTGAATGACAGCCTTCGTATAATGTATTCTTGGCCACATTTTTCCCCATTAGCACACTGAAAATATCATGCCTGTCTTTTCTTGCCTGCCATGTCTCTATGGACAGGTTTGCTGCCAGCCTTATATGTCTACCCTTGTGGATTAAGGACCTCTTGGCCCAAGCTGCTTTCGGGATTTTCTCTTTATCTCTGACATTTGCAAACTTTGCTATTTTATGTCAAGGTATAGACCTATTTTTATTAATTCTGAGGGGGGTTCTTTTTCCTCCTGGTCTTGGGTGCTTGTTTCCTTTCCCAGATTAGGGAAGCTCTCAGCTATAATTTGTTCAAAAAACCTTCTCTCTGTCTGTCTGTCTGTCTGTCTCTCTCTCTCTCTCCCCTCTCCTCTGGGACGCCTGTTTTTCCAATATTGTTTCACTCGATGGTATCATTGATCTCTTGAATCCTCCCTTTGTGATCCAGTAGTTGTTTATCTCTTTTTCTCATCTTCCTTATCCTCCATCATTTTGTCTTCTGTATCAGTAACTCTCCCTCTTCTGCATCATTTATCCTAAGAGTTAAAGCCTCCATATTTTTTTTTACTGCATCTCATTAATAGCCTTTTTTATTTCAGCCTGATTGATTTTAGTTCTTTTGTTTCTCTAGTAAGGGATTATCTTCTATGGTTTTTGCAAGCCCATTTAGTATCTTTATAATTGTTGTTTTGAATTCTAGTTCTGATATATTATACCCATATTGATTAAATATTTGACAGTGAATACTGTCTCCTGTTCATTTTTTTAGGGGGTGAGTTTCTCAGTTTTAACATTATGTTCAGAAAAGAATAGATGAAAGAGAGAGAAAATACAGAAATAACAACAATACCAGAAGAACACACACAAAACAAATTAGAAGAAAACAGAAACAAAAAAAGAAAGAGAGAGAGAGAATCAAACAAGAAGTAAAACACAACACAACAATAAACTAGATTCTGGATGTATTTTGGTCTGTTTGTTAGAAGAAACTAGATCCCAAAATAGGAAAGAAAGTAAAACTTATATATATATACCAAAATAAAATTGAATACTATAAAAGGAAAACAAAAATGAAAAAAATATATATAACATAAATATAAAAGCAAAAATTTTAAGAATGAATTGATAAAATAAGAAAGTAGTTGAAAAGAAAAAAAAAAGAACTAAAACTGAATGACTAAGGAATAATATTAAAAAGAAAAATACACGAATGCTATGTACTGTTTTCCCCAAGAGCTGACGTTTTGCAATTCTCTATGAATCACTGGTAAACTTGGTTTTAGCTTGATGTTCCTGCTTGTCTTCTGGGGAAGAGGGCTATTTCACTGACTGCATGTGTCTTTGTCCAGGGGGGATTATACCCCCCTTGGTGGGGGGCTGTGCACAGTGTAAGTGGCTCTGGATTGCACTATGTGGTGTGATTTTGCTTCCTGAAGGATTCCAGCACCAATGGGGGGTTGAAAATGGAGATGTCCAGATCTCTAACCACAGAGCTGAAAGTTTGTGCCCCCCACTCTTCAGTAAGCCCTTACAGAAAAGCAGTCTTTCACTCTTGTCTCCCTGGTTTCCCTACAAACTCTGTGTTCATCCAGCCTGTGACTGAGCATTTTTATCTCAGGCACAGGACCTCATTTCAAGACTTCAAGCTTTATGGACACCTGTGGTATAGTCCCCCATTGTTCCTCCCAGGGGAGAAAGGAGGTTTTGCTACACTTCTGCCTTTTGTGGGGCCCCTGCACAGAGAGTGGTTGCCCGCCCATGCAGTGGTTCGTGGTTTATGGCAACACCCAGCAGAAAGTCTGTGCCTAGGCTCACTGTTTACATCCAGCTTCCCTGCTTCAATGCTTGGGATTTCTGCTGCACTCAGGCACCCCCAATCTTTTTGTGACCCCAGGGATCTTTAGACCATGCTGTCCCACCTGTGATTTTGCCCCACTTCACCACCTGAGCATCTTTCAGGCAGAGATTTTGCCAACTGGAGTAGACTTCTAAAAGTTCTGATTTTGTGCTCTGCTCCTGCTAATACTTTCCAGTAGAAGCCTTAAATGGTCTTGCTCCCCCTGAGGTTTATCTTCTGCTTTATTGCCCTGCATTCATGTTTCCCCACCTCCTAGCTTGCAAAAAGTGGTCGATTTTCTATTTGTAGAATGCAGCAATTCTTTTCTCAGATTTCTGGTTTATTTTGCAGGTATTCAGAATAATTTGATAACTATCTAGCTGAATTCCAGGGACCAGAAAAATTAGGGTCCCCTCTGCCTCCACCATCTTATCTCCTCCTCCAGTTCCATACAAATTTTAGGATTTTTTTTTTTTAGCTCTATGAAAAAAAAATGCTGGTGGTATTTGATAGGGTATTAAATCTGCAGATTGCTTTGGATAGTATAGACATTTTAACAATATTTGTTCTTCTAACCCATGAGCATGGAGTGTTTTTCCATTTCTCTGTGACATCTTCAATTTCTTACATCTGCATTTTATAGTTTTTAGAGTACAGATCTTTTGCCTCTTTAGTTAGTTTTATTCTTTGGTATCTTATGGGTTTTGGTGCAGTTGTAAATGGGTTTGTTTCCTTGATTTCTCTTTCTACTGCTTCATTATTTGTGTATAGAAAGATAACAGATTTCTGTACTTTGATTTTTATCCTGTGACTTTACTGAATTTGTGTATCAGTTCTAGAAATATTTTTGTGTGTGTGTGGTCTTTTGTGTTTTCCATATGTAGTATCAGGTTATCTGTAAGTAGTGAAAATCTGACTTCTTCCTTGCCAATTTGGATGCCTTTTATTTCTTTTTGTTGTCTGATTGCTGAGGCTAGGACATCTAGTACTATGTTAAATAACAGTGGTGACAGTGGATATCCTTGCCGTGTTCCTGACCATAGAGGAAAAGCTCTCTGTTTTTTCCCCATTGAAGATATTAACTATGTTTGTTTTGTATATGGTCTTCATGATGTTGATGTATGTCCCCATTAATTCTATTTTGTTAAGTGTTTTATCGTGAATGGATATTGTACTTTGTCAAATTCATTTCTGCATCTATCAAAGTGATCATATGGTTCTTGTCCTTTATTTTATTAATGTACTGTATCACACTGATTGATCTGCAAATATTGAACCACCTTTGCAGCCCAGGAATAAAACACATTTCATCATGGAGAATATATTTTTTTAATATACTGTTGGATTCACTTTGCTAGTATTTCATTGAGAATGTTTGCATCCATGTTCATGTGGGATATTGGCCTATAGTTCTCTATTTTAGTGGAGTCATTGTCTGGTTTGCTATCAGGGTTATTCTGGCCTCATAGAATGAATTTGGAAGTTTTACTTCTATTTCTATTTTTTGGAATTTATTTTTAGAAAAATAGATACTAACACTTTTTTAAATGTTTGCTAGAATTCACCTGTAAAGCCGTTTGACCCAGCATCTTTGTTGGGAGATTTTTATTACTGATGCAATCTCATTGCTGGTTTTCAGTCTGTTTTCTATTTCTTCCTGCTTCAGTTTTGGTAGTTTATATGTTTCTAGGAATTTATCCATTTCTTCCAGTTTGTCCTATTTTTGCCAAATAGTTTCTCATAATATTCTCTTAAAATTATATTTCTTGGTTGTTGGTTGTTATTTCTCCTCTCTCAATTGTGACTTTATTTATTTGGTATCTTTCTTTGTTCTTTTTATAAATCAGGCTAGGAGTTTATCAATATAATAATAATAATAATAATAATGAACATGTTTATTATTATTAATTATTATTATTGAAGAACCAGCTCCTGGATTCATTCATCTATTCTTTTTTTCTTTTTTACTTTCTCTATCATTTATTTATTGTCTAATCTTTATTATTCCCTTCCTTCTACTGCCTTTAGGCTTTGATTGTTATTTTTTGTCTAGCTCCTGTAGGTATAAGGTTAGGTTATTTATTCGACAATTTTCTTGTTTCTTTCTTTAAAAAAAATATTTATTAGGGAGAGACAGAGAGAGGGAGATAGCTCAAGCAGGCTGAGGGGCAGAGGGAGAGGGAGAAGCAGACTCCCTGCTGAGTGTAGAGCCCAACAAAGGGCCCAATCCCAGGACCCTGAGACCATGACCTTAGATGAAGTCATATGATTAGCAGACTGAGCAACCCAGGCTCCCTGAGATTGTTTTGTTTCATCATGTAGGCCTGTATTGCTCTATACTACTATCTTATAACTGCTTTTGCTGCATCCCAAAGGTTTTGGACCGTTGTGTTTTCATTTTTGTCTTTTCCTTTGTATTTTATTTTTATTTTTAATTTACTGGTTGACCCATTCATTTTTTTTAAGATTTTATTTATTTGACAGAGAGAGAAACAGCAAGACAGGGAACACAAGCAGGGGAAGTGGGAGAGGGAGAAGCAGGCTTCCCATGGAGCAGGGAGCCCAATGTGGGGCTGGATCCCAGGACCCCGGGATCATGATCTGAGCCAAAGGCAGACACGTAATGAATAAGTCACCCAGGTGCCCTGACAAAATTTGTATGGAACAAGAAAAGACCCTGGATAACCAGAAGAATGTTGAAAAAGAAAAGCAAAGCTGGTGGCATCACAATTCCGGGCTTCAAGCTCTATTACAAAGCTCTCATCATCAAGGCAGTATGGTACTGGCCCAAAAACAGACACATAGATCAATGGAACAGAATAAAGAGCCCAGAAGAGGACCCTCAACTCTATGGTCAACTAATCTTTAACAAAGCAGGAAAAAATATGTAATGGAAAAAAGACAGTCTCTTCAACAAATTGTGTTGGGAAAATTGGACAGCCACATGCAGAAGAATGAAACTGGACCATTTCCTTACACCACACACAAAAATAGACTCAAAATGGTTGAAAGACCTAAACGTGAGACAGGAGACCATCCAAATCCTAAAGGAGAACACAGGCAGCAACCTCTTCGACCTCAGCCACAGCAACTTCTTCCTAGAAACATCATGAAAGGCAAGGGAAGCGAGGGCGAAAATGAACTATTGGGACTTCATCAAGATAAAAAGCTTTTGCACAGCAAAAGAAACAGTCAACAAAACCAAAAGACAACCGACAGAATGGGAGAAGATATTTGCAAAAGACATATCAGATAAAGGGCTAGTATC
>NW_027688021.1:0-363 GCF_054177405.1 Leptonychotes weddellii | reverse complement strand
TTTTTTTTTTCCTGTTTTCTATTATCAATTTTCAGCTTTAATTTGTTTTGGTGAAACACTACTCACCCTATGTGATTTCTATCTTTTGAAATTTATTGAGATTGTCTTTGTAGCCTCATATGTGATCAGTTTATGTAAGTGTGTCATTGGCATTTGAAAAGCACGTGTGTTCCTATTGGGATCTCAAGTTAAACACACACATTCATACACATGCATTCATATGCACATCTCACGTTTCCCGCCAATCAATTCACTTGCTCATTTGCGTGCTGCCCCCTGCTGGCCCCGCAGGAGCTCAGATGCCTTTGTGCTGCTGTTAACCTTGACAGCATCATGGTCTTAACTGCCCGAAGTGCCTCATCC
>NW_027688020.1:0-363 GCF_054177405.1 Leptonychotes weddellii | reverse complement strand
ACACCTCAGTGAGACAATCAGCCACCTTCGCTGGACACGGAGACCCCTGGGCCCAACCTCAGGTGGGCAGGGAGACGCCAGTGGGGCCACTGTGAGCCCGCCCCAGGCCTGTGCCAGAGGTCACCCCTGCCCCCCAAGTTCACCTCCTCCCTGCTCTCGCGGGTCAAACCCGGGGGACTGTGGCCCTGGGAGGCCCTCGGCTCCCCCGCCGTGTCACGCAGCAGAGAAGACGGGGAGTGGGGTGCGGGGGTGGAAGAGGAGCAAGACGCAGACGCAGAGACCGCTGAATGACAGGTCGGACCACTGATGATTTAGACCGTGAGACGTGTTTTTAAAGACACAGCGTTGCAGCGGCAGATTCAC
>NW_027688019.1:0-363 GCF_054177405.1 Leptonychotes weddellii | reverse complement strand
CCTGGGTGGCTCAGTTGGTTAAGCGACTGCCTTCGGCTCAGGTCATGATCCTGGAGTCCCGGGATCGAGTCCCGCATCGGGCTCCCTGCTTGGCAGGGAGTCTGCTTCTCCCTCTGACCCTCCTCCCTCTCATGCTCTCTGTCTCTCATTCTCTCTGTCTCAAATAAATAAATAAAATCTTTAAAAAAAAAAAAAAAAAAAACTCTGAGGCAAAATAACAGGATATTTTTATACGCACTGCTACAGAAAAGCCCTGATCGCAACGTCCTAGGGGTAAGGAAAAGGAGGCACAGCCTTGGACCCAAATGCTAAATAGGAAGAAAGGGAGAAAGTGGGTGAAAGCTTCAGCTGACAACAGGCTGG
>NW_027688018.1:0-363 GCF_054177405.1 Leptonychotes weddellii | reverse complement strand
ACCTATGAGAAGTAAGGGATCCATATGAGATAATGAGAAGGGGTATCTGACACCTCCTTGGAGGATGGGCAGGGAAGCTTTCTCAGAAGGGACATCTCAACAGTTGTAAAGGGTAGTACCAAGTAGCCAAGTAAAGGAGGGTTTTTGAAAAGGAAGATCCAGAGTGCCCTAGAAAGAGCATGGGACTTTCAGGGCATGCTGAGTATTTTGGACTGGTGTCAGCATGGAGGAAATGAGGATGCACAGGGAGATGTGGTGACCAGGAGGTGGTGACTGAGGGAATTGGAAAGGTGAGCCCGAAGGGCCTGGTTTGCAACCCTAACCTAGCTACAGATTACATTACTAATATCTAAAGTAGTCTTC
>NW_027688017.1:0-363 GCF_054177405.1 Leptonychotes weddellii | reverse complement strand
AGACTGAGTTTCCAGAAAGGAAAGTGGGGCTACTGTGCCTCTTGGTGTCTCCAAATGCAGGCCAATCTCTCCACTCACCTTGTCCCCACGACTCCCTCCTCTCTCCTCCTTCCCTTCTCCCCCCGCCCCGCCCTGGCCCTTTCCCTGCTTAGCTCACTATGTCGATTACTGGCCAAGGTTCTCCCAGAGGATTGCTTGCCACTCGTTCCTGCGTGTAAATGTAAGTGTTTCTGTGCACAAGCCGTGTGCATTCCTGTGTGCACTCCTGTGTGCCTGGATGTGTACGAACACACCTGGGTGTGCCTATACCTGAATCCTCCTTTCCGGGTGTTATTTTGCCAGTATTCCATATATCATGTGCAC
>NW_027688016.1:0-363 GCF_054177405.1 Leptonychotes weddellii | reverse complement strand
AGAACACCATGTTAAGATGCAGACACAGGGAAGAATGCCATGGCTATAGAAGCAGAGATTGAGGTACCTCAAGGATTGCCTACAACTCCAGAAGCTAAGAGGAAGTTGTGACCCAGATTCTCCCTCAGAGCTGCCAAAATGAACCACAGCTACCAACACCTTTGATTTCAGATTTCTAGCCTCCAGAACTAGGGATTACTAATTGGCTGATAGAGTAACAAATGAGAAGTAATCTGACTCCACTGACCTGTTTACCCTGGATCAGAACAATGGAAAGGAGTAGCCTTTTGCTTTGAAACAGTGGAACAGCCTGAGAAAATGGCATGTAACATACCTAACCAAAGACAGCGGACTTTGTCTACA
>NW_027688015.1:0-363 GCF_054177405.1 Leptonychotes weddellii | reverse complement strand
GGGCACCTGCCTAAGGGCTTTCAAAGTACGTACTGTGCACATGTAGGCTGTGCAGGTCAGAATAGCCAGGGACGTGGAACAGCTCAAGTGTTAGGAGACTCCCAGTCAGAGGAAGGGGGTAGTAGGGGCGCCTGGCATCTGCCTAATTCCAAGGCTTAACCTACACAAATTCGCATATTCCTCCCCCGCCCCGCTCCCCCTCCACCCCAAGGCAGAGTTGGAGATTTTTCAGCTGCCTTGCCAAGAAAGGGGCAGTCCAGCAGGACAGGGTATCCTTCCGTTTGAGACACCCGAGAACCCTGAATCTGACCAGTACTAGGAGTCTGACCAGAGTTTCACAGGCTTGGAAGGCCAGGCTGCCCC
>NW_027688014.1:0-363 GCF_054177405.1 Leptonychotes weddellii | reverse complement strand
GGGGGCTGCGCCCCAGCAAGTGTGAGGAGCAGGGGCAGAGGGCCCGGGTCAGATGTGGTCTCTGCTCAAACACGGGAGGGGGAGGACCAAGGAGCGAGCAGGGTGCCATCACAGAGACCTGTGCTGCCTGATGCCGCAGGGGCCACGAAGAGAAACGGTCCGTATGGAACTCACGGGAGAGGCAGGACGCAGATGGGGAGTCCGCAGGGAGCCCGTGTCAGGGGCACCACTCCCTGGGCCCAGACAACATGCCCCCGAGTTTCTAACTGACAAAGCAGGCCGGTGTTCCCAGCTCAGCTCTCCACAGCCTGGACACACGTCTTGCTGGGTTGGGCCAGTTCCCTGAATAATTTAAGCCCAGTC
>NW_027688013.1:0-363 GCF_054177405.1 Leptonychotes weddellii | reverse complement strand
AAAGCTTTTACACAGTGAAAGAAACCACCGACAAAACAAAAAGGCAACCTCCTGAATGGGAGAAGATATTTGCAAATGATATATCCAATAAGGAGTTAATATTCAACACATACAAGGAATTTACATAATTCAACACCAAAAAGACCCAAACAATCCAATTAAAAAAATAGGCAGAGGAGCTGAATAGACATTTTTTTTTTCCAAAAAAGACATATAAATGGTCAACAAACACATGAAAAGATGCTTAATATCACTAATCATCATGGAAATGCAAATCAAAACCACAATGAGATATCACATCATACCTCTCAGAATGGCTAAAATTAAAAAAAAAATACAAGAAATAATAAGTGTTGACAAAGA
>NW_027688012.1:0-363 GCF_054177405.1 Leptonychotes weddellii | reverse complement strand
TGGAAAGTCATTCCTAAAGCCTAATTTTTAAAAGATGATGGTTTATTAAAATCACAGGATGAAATA
Source organism: Leptonychotes weddellii (assembly GCF_054177405.1). Lineage (NCBI taxonomy): Eukaryota > Metazoa > Chordata > Mammalia > Carnivora > Phocidae > Leptonychotes > Leptonychotes weddellii. The sequence goes on along the minus strand of NW_027688012.1, from coordinate 297 downwards.
TTAATGTTAATTTCCAGTGGCATATACATTGACTTGATCACTCTTCTTTACACTGTTAAAATTGCACTACAAGATCAAGTTCTCACTGAGTGCAATAATATTGACCCTTAACAAATATTATCTCGAAGAACTTTGGTTCCAAGGCCCCTCTTCTGCTGGCTGTGTTAGCAGATGATGAGGAGTGCTAGTTACTACACAGCTAGGAATTAAATAATTTGCTTGGATGATGGTTTTCTTTTTATATATTTTAGTTGGTGATTCAGGTCATCATTTTTTTGTGATTTAAGGAGTTTATTT
>NW_027688011.1:0-7046 GCF_054177405.1 Leptonychotes weddellii | reverse complement strand
CTGCATATTTTTCTCATTTAGTGCTCTGAATATATCCTGCCAGTCCTTTCTGGCCTGCCAGGTCTCTGCGGATAGGTCTGTTGCCAGTCTAATGTTTCTACCATTGTAGTTTACAGATCTCTTCTCCCGAGCTGCTTTCAGGATTTTCTCTTTGTCTTTGAGACTCGTAAGTTTTACTATTAGATGTCGGGGTGTTGACCTATTTTTAGTGATTTTGAGGGAGGTTCTCTGTGCCTCCTGGATTTTGATGCCTGTTTTCTTCCCCAAATTAGGGAAGTTCTCTGCTATAATTTGCTCCAATATACTTTCTGCTCCTCACTCTCTTTCTTCTTCTGGGATCCCAATTATTCTAATATTGTTTCATCTTATGGTATCACTTATCTCTCAAATTCTGCCCTTGTGATCCAGTAGTGGTTTATCTTCCTTTTTCTCAGCTTCTTTATTTTGCATCATTTGGTCTTCTATATCACTAATTCTTTCTTCTGCCTCATTTATCCTAGCAGTTAGAGCCTCCATTTTTTATTGTACCTCATTAATAGCCTTTTTGATTTCAACTTGGTTAGATTTTAGTTCTTTTATTTCTCCAGGAAGGGTTTCTCTAATATCTTCCATGCTTTTTTCAAGCCCAGCTAGTATCTTTATAATCGTCATTCTGAACTCTAGTTCCGACATCGTACTAATGTCCGTATTGAGTAGGTCCCTGGCAGTCGGTACTGCCTCTTGTTCTTCTTTCTGAGGTGATTTTTTTCCATCTTGTCATTTGTCCAGAGGAGAATAGATGAATGAGGGAACAAAATGCTAACAGGGTAAAAACCACCTCAGAAAAATATACACTAAACAAATCAGAAGAAACTTGAAACTGGGGGAAAAGAAAGGGAAAGAAAGAAAAAAGAAAAGATTTAAAAAAAAAAAAGAATACGATCAAATATGATCAGGCTGGTGAATAGATCAGTGCCACACACTAGATTTTGGGCATATTTTGGTCTGTTAGAATAAACTCCCTCCCAAAATTTTAAAGAAAGAAAGGCTTATATGTGTACACAAAATAAGGGTAACTACGATGAAGGGAGGGAATATGACTGTAAAGATGAAAAGTATAAAAGATTTTATAAAAGGAATTGGTAAGAAGTTGGTTGAAAAAAGAAAGAAGAGAAATTTAAAAAAAAAGGGAGAGAATGTGATTAGGCAGGAGACTCGAACAAAGCCATACACTAGAGATTTAGGATATATTTTGGTCTGCTAGAAACTGTATCTCAAAATTTTAAAGAGAGAACAACTTATATATATACCAGAAATAGGGTTAACTACCCAAAGGGATAGAATATGACTCTAAAAATGAAAAATAAAAAAGATTTTAAAAAAAGGGGATTGATAAGATTTTGGTTGAAAAAGGGAAAAAGAAAAATTCAAAAAAAAAAAAGAAAAAGAAAGTTAAAAGTAAATTAACTTTGAAAGACTAAAGAATCATGGTAAAAAGCCATGGATTCTATGTGCAGTATTCCCCTAACACTGGAGTTCTGCTGTTCTCATTGATTGGTAAACTTGGTCTTGGCTGGCTGTTCTCGCTGATCTTCTGGGGGAGGGGCCTGTTGCCATGGTTCCCAAATGTCTTTGCCGGAGGCAGAATTGCCCCGCCCTTGCCCGGTTCTGGCTAAGTAATCTGCTCGGGCTTGCTCTCGGGAGCTTTTGTTCCCTGCAAGCTTTCCGTACAGCTTTGGAGGACGAGAGTGAGAATGGCGGCCTCCCAATCTCTGCCCCAGAGGAGCCAAGAACTCAGGGCCCCACTCCTCAGTGCGCACACCCAGAGAAAAGCAGTCAATCACTCTCGTCTCCCCAGTCTCTGGCCACACTCCGTGCTCACCTGGCCTGTGACCGAGGGTTTCTGTCTCTGGCACACAACCCTGTGTGGAGTCTCCAAACCCAGCAGATCCCTGTGGTGAGCTCCCGCGCTGCTCCTCCTTGGGGAGGAAGGGGAGTCTCCCTGGATCTGCCACTTGTTGGGTCCCTGCTGGAAGGGCAGTGCCCCGACTGTGCCGTGGATCATGGTTTATGGCAACCCTGAGCTGAGAGCCCACTCCTCAGCTCCATCTTTCCCCTGAAAGAGAACTGCATCAAAGGCAAGATAATTCTGGATTTATGGGCTTTTAAAGATTCACCAAGTGGGAGTCCCTCTCAGAAGAGTTTGGCAGTTTTATTTCCTCTTACAGAGGGTTTTATGGTTTACCTAAGAGTGAAAACCGTACTTTTTCAGTGTCTGCTATATTACGGAAAGCAGAACAACCTCCAAAATCCTCCAGTAAGGACAAAAATTGGTAAAGAGGTATCTTATGTCAATAATGACAATGACATTTGAAAGCTGGAAGTTTTTTATGGTATAAATATTGATTGTTTATACATATTGTATAAATCTTATTGTCGACTGTCTGGTACTCCCATTGCCAGTACAAGCAGAGCTTATTAAAAAGATACATGACTGATTTAACGCACAGGTATTGCTCTTACCCAAACAGAAAGATAAAAAAGTGAGAAAGAAAATCACGATGAAAAAGAGATAATTCAGATAAGAACAATAAACATTTTGATTCTCCAGGGAACTGACTGTGAGCTCATGGAGGGAATGCAGAATGCTTGCCCTCTATATGCTTGCATGACCTTGTTATTTCAAAATATCGTATCAGTATCTGATGAGTGGCCCTGTGAAAACCAAATACGTAACAAGGTAATGAAAATTATGGAGACTCTTGTGCAAGAGTCCTTCAGATTTTTTTTTTTTTTACATAAAAGCCTAGTTTTACAAATCAAAATATGTGCAGAGTAAAGCCAGGTCATGAGATACATGTATTTAACCCATAATATCTGGGTTATACATACATAAAAGTTAATTTCTAAATAGCATTACCCCATTACTACAGGCTAAAAGCATTATATTAAGTCATAAAAATTATGTGGCCAATTATGGGCATTAGGATGGGAGACTTTTCTTCTATATTATCTCTAAGTCATAGGTACAGTTAGGAATCTGGACTGGCCATTTAATAGCATTTAGTCAAATTATTTCAACTATCTGTGACTTTGTTCCCTCTCTGTAAAAAGAATATCTATATCAGGGGATTATCATAGGCTTAAATGAGATGATAAAAGAAAACACATAGCACTCATATTATGTCAGGCACAGTTCATGAGTTACCTCATTAAAACCTCATAGCAACTCTATGAGGTAGGTTTTATTATTGTTCCCATGAACAGATGATAAAACTGAGACACAGAACAGTTAAATAACCTTCCCAAAGCCCATTAATAAGTGACAAAGCCTGACATGAGCTCAGGCAGTCCAACTCCAAACTATTTATCTTCAACTATGATTTCTATAAAATTGGGCATATAAGCATATAAGCACAATGACTCATGCAGAGTAAGCTCTCAAATGATATCATTATCATTATTATGAAAAATTAATACACTGTAATTTTTAATTTGGTATAACTTTTTGGAAGCAAAATTTCAATGTAACTTCTGGTTTCAGTTCCAACATTCATGTAAAGAGCTTAAAAGTCATCAATCTTCCCCTTACAGTAAGAAAGGATGAAAAAGAAAAAGTCACTGAAAATCAATGCTTTTCCTGGACTCATCAGAGGATTGAGGTCACAGGGCAAACTGCTGTCCTGAAACCTGTAGAGACAAGCAAACCCATAGAGTCATATCAGAGACGTGTTTACCAGAGGAGAAGCTCCCAAAGTCATAAACTGGCAGGAATACTTGAAGAGTAATGCTGACTAATTGCTAGAGGCTAGTGAGTATGGACTTGAGAGTGAGGAACTCTTGGGGCTTTAAGGAGGGGCCAATATTTTCCCAGGCTTTTACCTCCAGGGACTCCACGAGATTCTCAAGATAAATAGCCAAAAAAGGTCCCCTAAGGATGCTGGCAGAGGAAAAGTCACCACTGAAAGATGCCAAGTGTTCTCTCCAGGCAGAAAGCCCTCAAGAGCCTTTTCTCACTTGTAGGAAAGGCATTTCTCCAACTCCAGCCCCCCTCACCTTCCCATTCCACCTAAGGTGTGGGGAGCTAAGAAACACCTGTGCAGGCCACAGCCTGGGTACATATAACTGTCTGCTAAAAAACTGAGATTTAATCATAAGATTAACAATGCTTCCCCCATCCTTCACACCTTACCCACCACACCAGCAGGGCTCCAGTGTAATAACAGTGGCTTAGATCTGAAAAAGCTACAAGACAAGACTCTATCTGAGGAGCAGCTGATGGGGAAATCCAAAGACAAGAGAGGAGACAAAAATAAAGACATTTATTGGAAGCCTCTGGCACCTACAGCTACAGCAAACAAACACAGTCCACGTCTCAGCCAGATTAACATAAAACCTTCCACTGAAGGCCTATTTACCTCAGTTGCTATTACCTAGTTTTCAACAATGATTTAAAAGGCATGCCAAAAGGGAAGGAAAAAAAAGAGTCTAAAAAGACAAAGCAAGGAATGGACAATGGAAATACTAGAAGAAGAAAGAGAGAAGAAGATGAAATATTTTAAGTAATAAGGGCAGAGAACTTTCTAAAACCACAGGTCCAGAAAGCTCAGAGAATACCAAGTAGGATAAATACCAAAAAAACATATACCTGGGCATATCATATTCAAATTGCAGAAAATCTAAAACAAAGGGAAAAATCTTAAAAGAAGGCAGAGGAAAAAACAAAAATAGAACTATGCTTATAGAGGAAAAAAGATAAGAATTATATTCGATTCCTTTTCACAACACATGAAGACAAAAAGAGTGTGGAATGAAATTAAGTGTTGAAATAAACATTGTAATATAATGGATATTTATTATCTAAGTATACATTATGCAGAACTGAGAAGCAAAACTAATCATAACATGAACATATTTATTAATAATCTGAGCATTCATAATGTTAGTCCTGTTGTGGACTGAACTGTGTTCCCTCAAAATTCATATGTTGAAGCCTTAACCCTCAATGTGACTGTATTTGGAGATAAGACCTTTAAAGAAGTAATTAAGGTTAAATGAGGTCATAAAAGGGGGACTCTTAACACCTTAGGACTTGTGTTCTTTTAAGAGGAAAGGACACCAAAGACCTCTTTCTCTCCATGCATGCACAGAGAAAAGGCCATGTGAGGACCCAATGAGAAGGCAGTCATCTACAAGTCAGGAAGACAAGTCTCACCAGAAACCAACTCTGCTGGCACTTTATCAGCCTCTAAAATTGTGACAAAATAAATGTCTGTTGTTTAAGCCACCTAGTCTACCGTATTTTATCATTGCAGCCTAAGGAGACTAATACAGTCTTCCCCAAATAAGCCATCTCTATTTTACAATATGTCTATCCCTGCCTGGTTAGCCAGTCTAATTTTTTCTATATGTTAAGTATTACAAAATATAATGGAAAAGAAATGAAAATTGATTATCAAGTAAAATGGCAAATTCTATCTAACATATAAGATTTCAAGAAACTGATAAAAACACTGGAGAACTTCTGGAATTACATAAGAAACCATTATCCAGCAGAAGTAAGCCTTTTAAAAATGAGAATAATAACAGATTTTCCTCAAGAGAATGTTTTCATCATTAACGGATCATGAAAGGACAATAAAAAGTTTAATAATGCCCTAATATTTTTATCAAATCATTTTATATCATGTAAAATAATCAGTTTTTTCATGATAAAATTGTCCAAAAAATTCAAGAAAAATAGTAAAGTACTTAATTTTACCGAGATGTTTGTATATTTTAATCAATTACCAGTTGGAGGTTTGTAATTAAAATATATATTGTGGTATTTTAATAAAGTGTTACTTGCTTACTTAAAAAAATTAAACTGGAAATATTTCATTAATTATTTGTTGACAAGGACCAAAAAGTACCTTACTGAGATCTTATCTAGAACTTGTTTCAATTTGCCTAAGACTTTCTGAATTTGAAATAGAAAAATAAGAGAAGGTATTCATTCTAAGGTATTATATGTGAATAGGTTTTGTGGGGATAATATTAAAAATATATATATAGTTGAATCTACTCTTTTATTTAGACATTAAGTAAACACTAAACCAGAAGCAAATTTGCCATATGCCTAGTGAACCTTAAGCTTCAGGGATATTTGTTTACATAGCCTCTTCCAAAAGTGAGACCCTAGCAATTGCTTCACACGGCCCTATAATTATGTTAAGTCTATACAATTTAAGTATTTTAACCACAGTTAGTTAAGACTGATGATCTCTTTAAACAACTTCATCTCTGTCATCAATCTCTTCTCATATCAGGGTGCATTGGATCAGCCAAAGGCAATTTTGTTATCTGGCTAGCAGAAACTGAATTGGGAATACATAAAATTTGTATTTAGTAGATGAAACCCCTTTCATGTATTGTTAAGGCATTTTGAATACGTGTATAAGAATGGTGGATACCACAAGGACCACTGTGTTGAGACACCCACCATCATGTCGCAAAGGCTTAAGGCCATACATAGATCATGACAGTATATAAATATGTCCCAGAACACTCAACAACAGACGTATGTAAATAATGGAGGTATGAAAAATACAAAGCTCAGAAGTTTTTGTTGTTGGTGTTGTTGGAATATTCTTGTAGTCCTAAGTATAAAATTGGAAGAGGACTATTCAGTTCTTTTTTTTTTTTTATGCTTATGTTAATCCCCATACATTACATCATTAGTTTTAGATGTAGTGTTCCATGATGCATTGTTTGTGCATAACACCCAGTGCTCCACGCAGAATGTGCCCTCCTCAATACCCATTACCAGGCTAACCCATCCTCCCACCCACCTCCCCTCTAGAACCCTCAGTTTGTTTTTCAGAGTCCATCGTCTCTCATGGTCCGTCTACCCCTCCGATTTCCCCTACTTCATTCTTCCCCTCTTACTACCTTCTTCTTCTTTTTTTTTTCTTAACATATATTGCATTATTTGTTTCAGAGGTACAGATCTGAGATTCAACAGTCTTACACAATTCACAGCGCTTAGCAGAGCACATACCCTCCCCAGTGTCTATCACCCAGTCACC
>NW_027688010.1:0-363 GCF_054177405.1 Leptonychotes weddellii | reverse complement strand
GAAAGGGGGCCGCCCCCTCGCCCGTCACGCAACGCACGTTCGTGGGGAACCTGGTGCTAAACCATTCGTAGACGACCTGCTTCTGGGTCGGGGTTTCGTACGTAGCAGAGCAGCTCCCTCGCTGCGATCTATTGAAAGTCAGCCCTCGACACAAGGGTTTGTTAAAAAAAAAAAAAAAAAAGTAAAAAAAAAAAAAGTTTAAAAGTGGAAAGAAAATGCAAATGTTGCACATGGAATAAAACCACCCAAGAAGAAGGAATCTGGAGGTCAACGAATGATAGCAGGAGCACTCATATACTGCTCATCATTTGGTTCAGTCATTTTAGAAAACAGTTTGGCCTTATCCGGTGAAGTTGAAGCTCT
>NW_027688009.1:0-363 GCF_054177405.1 Leptonychotes weddellii | reverse complement strand
AGAACCAGCGGAGAATGGAAGAAGGGAACAACCGAGGCTTGAACCTGTCCCCAGCCACCCGCGTGGTCTGTACCAGTCGGACACAAGCCCCACCTTGGCACTCTCCCCTCCTCTGTCCCCACTGTCCCTGCCCCGTCCAGGCCTCCTCATCCTGCAATGGCTTCTTCCTCTCTGACCTTCAGTCCATCGTCCCTTGGCCCGGGTGGTGACCCTCCTAAAACCTGGATCTGACCACGTGTCTCTCCTGCTTAAAATCCTTCTGCAGCTCCCCATTGCCTCTGCTCAGCCTTGTAAGCAAAGCTGTTCCCAGCTGACTCCAACCTGTTTTCACAGTCCTGCCTCTCCCGAGCCCCGAGTCCTTTG
>NW_027688008.1:0-363 GCF_054177405.1 Leptonychotes weddellii | reverse complement strand
TTTATCTTCAGATTTTTTACTCAAGTTCCTTTTCTAAATCTCCAGTTATCCTCTGGATATTTCCAGTTAAGTGTCTCCCATCATGTTAACTTCAACAGATCAAAACCCATCCTATTTCCTCCCCACACAGGGTTCTTTCTCAAACTTCTGTGATCTTGTCTCTGCTAAAGGAACCATTACTTTAACATTCCTTCAGACAGGAATGGTTATAGTTATTGATTCTAGCTATCATCTTCCTTGTCAGTCATCCTTTGAAAAATGTCTTAAGCCAGTCCCTTTATCATCATTCCCATCCAGACTCACAGGCTCACACCTACGGTACTGCAGTAGCCTTTGGGGACCAAATATTCTCATTTCCCTTAA
>NW_027688007.1:0-363 GCF_054177405.1 Leptonychotes weddellii | reverse complement strand
AGATTCTTCCATTTTCTGTTCCAATGTATAGGTTTATTGAAGATTCTGTGTCTCTCTCCTTCTTGCCCACCCAGTGTTAATGCTGGGATGTTGCTTTTTATTGATTTTTCTTTCCTTATTACCAGTTGCAGAAAAATCCACAGTTTCTATCAAAGTATTTGCTCGAAGTTTACAATAAGAATGAAGATCTTCACTTCATACATCTCAAAGCATTCTCTGTAACTTTTATCTATCTTCTTTAGATATATTATACATAGTAACTTTCATATAAGGTACCAGATATTTTCTTTTCTTTTCATACAACATGTTTTAATTTGGATTGTCATACAAATATCTTCACTATTTCCCTCCCTTTCCTTACCC
>NW_027688006.1:0-363 GCF_054177405.1 Leptonychotes weddellii | reverse complement strand
TTCTAGAGGGGAGGGGGGTGGGAGGATGGGTTAGCCTGGTGGTGGGTATTGAGGAGGGCACATTCTGCATGGAGCACTGGGTGTTGTGCACAAACAATGAATCATGGAACTACATCTAAAACTAATGATGTAATGTATGGGGATTAACATAACAATAAACAAATTTTTAAAAAAAGTTCAATAGGGGGGCGCCTGGGCAGCTCAGTCAGTTAAACACCCGACTCTTGGTTTCAGTTCAGGTCGTGATCTCAGGGGCGTGACATCGGGCCCCACATCAGGCTCTGCGCTCAGCAGGGAGTCTGCTTGAGATTCTCCCTCTCCCTCTCCCCTCACTCACAAATAAATAAATAAATCTTTTTTTTT
>NW_027688005.1:0-363 GCF_054177405.1 Leptonychotes weddellii | reverse complement strand
TTCTAGAGGGGAGGGGGGTGGGAGGATGGGTTAGCCTGGTGGTGGGTATTGAGGAGGGCACATTCTGCATGGAGCACTGGGTGTTGTGCACAAACAATGAATCATGGAACTACATCTAAAACTAATGATGTAATGTATGGGGATTAACATAACAATAAACAAATTTTTTAAAAAAGTTCAATAGGGGGGCGCCTGGGCAGCTCAGTCAGTTAAACACCCGACTCTTGGTTTCAGTTCAGGTCGTGATCTCAGGGGCGTGACATCGGGCCCCACATCAGGCTCTGCGCTCAGCAGGGAGTCTGCTTGAGATTCTCCCTCTCCCTCTCCCCTCACTCACAAATAAATAAATAAATCTTTTTTTTT
>NW_027688004.1:0-363 GCF_054177405.1 Leptonychotes weddellii | reverse complement strand
CAAAAAGTCAACTTCCAAGATGGGGAAGGGGGAGACGGTTCTGGCATTTGATGCTCTTCATAATGATATGGGTCTTGGCCCCCTTCCCCGTTGGGCCCCTCTCACTGACCTTGCTGCTCTGGTGGAAAAGACAATTAAATGTCTCCGAAAGAATTTTTATAATAATAATTTTAAAAAAAACTGTCAAAGAGGCTTTTCTACACATCCCAGGGTTGAAAATAGGACAGAGGGGATACCTCCATGCTTGGACAGTTGTACCAGATGACTCTTTAGATTCTGAATGTTGGGAATCTGGAGCCCCACCTCTCTTCACATGCACGCACACGCACGCACACAGGGGCACGCAAGCGCTTGGACGACTCC
>NW_027688003.1:0-363 GCF_054177405.1 Leptonychotes weddellii | reverse complement strand
GTCAGAGGGAGAAGCAGACTCCCCGCCGAGCAGGGAGCCCGACGCGGGACTCGATCCCGGGACTCCAGGATCATGACCTGAGCCGAAGGCAGTCGCTTAACCAACTGAGCCACCCAGGCGCCCCCACTCTGTTGTAATAAATCATCTGCCTTAGTCATAAACACTTTTTTTTTTCCAGATATTTCCCCAATCAGATAATCACTCCCTTCCCTGGGACATATTTCTAATATGAACTTATTATAATATATCATAATTGCCTATTAACATAACTGTCATCTCTATTAGACTATAAGCTCCTTGAGTCATGAGCCATAATTTAATTTTCTTCAGTGCCTACTATATAGCACACATATTATAATAGAC
>NW_027688002.1:0-363 GCF_054177405.1 Leptonychotes weddellii | reverse complement strand
ATGAAGGGATAGAATATGACTCTAAGAATGAAAAATAAAAAAGATTTTTTAAAAAAGCGATTGATAAGATGTTGTTGAAAAAGGGAAAAAGAAAAATTAAAAAAAAGAAAAGAAAAAGAAAGTTAAAAAAAGATTAACTTTGAAAGACTAAAGAATCATGGTAAAAAAGCCATGAATTCTATGTGCAGTATTCCCCTAGCGCTGGAGTTCTGCCATTCTCATTGATCGCTAAACTTGGTCTTGTCTGGCTGTTCTCGCTGATCTTCTGGGGGAGGGACCTGTTGCTGTGGTTCCCAAATGTCTTTGCAGGAGGCGGAATTGCCCCGCCCTTGCCGGTCCGGGCTAAGTAATCTGCTTGGGTTT
>NW_027688001.1:0-363 GCF_054177405.1 Leptonychotes weddellii | reverse complement strand
GTGGAACAATATGCATTTTTCACTTAAACACTAATTTAACTGCAATTTAGTCTCTATCACCCTTGGTCGAGCTCTTCCACCCTTTGAATCCATGTCCATGAACACAGAATTGCCCCTCTGTACCCGGTGTGAGCCCACGGGCTGAGGTAGTGGTCTCAGGTTCTGCTCCACTAGCATGTTGGCCTTGGGAGTCTATAATGTCTATTGGGGAACATGGGGCTCCGACAGAGGTGAGACCCTCAGCCCACACTGCTTCCTCCTCTCCAGACTCCAGACTTGAGCATCCAGACTGGCAGGAAGGGGTGGAGATGGGGTGGAATGGCCCCAGTTTACAGATGGGCTGGCTGTATTCCCCGACCCTCT
>NW_027688000.1:0-7046 GCF_054177405.1 Leptonychotes weddellii | reverse complement strand
AGAGGGGAGGGGGGTGGGAGGATGGGTTAGCCTGGTGAAGGGTATTAAAGAGGGCACATTCTGCATGGAGCACTGCGTGTTATGCACAAACAATGAATCATGGAACACTACATCTAAAACTAATGATGTAATGTATGGTGATTAACATAAAAATAAAAAATTAAAAAAAAAAACCAATGGAAGGAAAAGTGTAATAGAAAAGTCTCAATAGTTTAAAGGAGGCAAAAAAGGAAAAAAAGAAATATTGAAGTAGGAACTAGAGATCCCAAAATCAGTTGGTAGAAGTAATTCCAATTTTATCAGTAATCATAGTAAATGCAAACAGAGTGAAGAAAGCAAAGATGAACAGATTGCAATTAAAATAAAAGTGTACATAAGGTACTCATAAACTTAGAGATACATTGAAAGTAAAAGAATAGAAAATGATATAGGAGATACATCTAACATAATGAAAGGTATACTAGCTATAATAATATCAGACAAAACAGATTTTGAGGCAAAAAACATTACTAATGATAAATATGGTCACTACATTATGAATAAAGGATAAATTCTGCAGGAAGATAAAACCTTTTTAAAATGCATATCCAGGTAATAGGACATGTTTGAAAGAGTCCAAACAGATCACAAGGTGAGACTGGTAAATTAACCAACAAAGTAGAACATTTCAAAAATCCTTCTTTCCAGCAGGTTAGAAAAATCATTGAAGTAAGAGATTTGAAAAGCATGTTTAAAATGCTTGATAAACTCACATATAGAAGCTTACACCTCCAGATCAGGGACTGCATGTTCTCTCCAACAACACATGGATATTAGGTCATAAAGCAAATCTTAACAAACTTCAAAGAAATTGAGTAAAAAAAAATCACTTTTAACAAAATTACGATATAATTGTCAAATTTCCATTATTTTTGCTTCAAGTTATAAATACCTAGAACTGAATAATGACATTCCCTTTAAAGTACTGTGGGAAGCAACCATGCAGTATTTGGTTGAACATTTATATGGGAAAACAAGAGAGTCTGAAACTTAATACACTGAGCATCAGAGCTAAGGAATTAGGGAAAGTACAATAAAATAAATCCAAAGAAAACAGATGAAATATAAATAATACAAATGCAAATAATACAAAGATCAATGAAAGAGAAAATACAGAAACCATAGACTCAACAAAGCCAAAGATTGGTCACTTGAAAAGACTAATAAAATAGATGAACTTCTGAAAATGTTATTAAATGGTAAGATGAAGAAAACAGAAATCCCAAATAAGCACTAGTAATTGACGCAAAAGGAACACAGAACTAGAGTTAAAAAGATAGTAACAGAGAAGCAAGACCAGCTTCATGCCAATACATTTGAAAATTTAGTCTAGGCAAAAACTATTCAAGAGGAAAAAAATATTCAAGAAGAAACAGAAACAACAACAATAAAAATAAATGTTTATGTAGTATTTACTATGAGCCGAGTGCTGCCCTGTGAGGGTTACATACATCAACTCATTTAGTCCTCATGACACAAGTATGTGTCTCATTTTAAGCTGGGACAACTGACACACCATGAGGTTAAATGACTTTTACACAGTTAATAACTCAACGTTCAGACTGAACATGGACAGTGCGGCCCCAGATTTCATTCTTTTCACTACAATGCTCTACTTCATATAGCTGTTAAAGAAATTCAATCAGTAATTAAAAATCTTCCCACAAAGAAAAAAATCTTGCTCATGACTTTACAAGCAAAGTCTACCACACATGAAAGGATCAGACAATCACAATCTAAAATAAACTCTTCGAAAGACTAGAAAAAGAGAGAATGCTTCCTAATTCATTTTATCAAAACCAGATAAAGATCGTATATGAAAGAAAATTACTCATAAACATACATGCAAAAGACCTGAACAAAACATTAGCAAACCCAAACCAGACATATGAAAAAGTATAACATATGTGACCAAGTTGGGTATATTCCAGGAATACACCCACAAAATTAGACAAAAGTTAGTCATATAATATCAAGCATTGGCAAGGATATGAAACCAAGAGAATATATATAATTTTTGTGGGGCTGAGAATAGAAACAATCACTATGGAAAACTGGAATTGCTTTGTTAAGTTTGAACCACCACTATCTTATTTTGTATTTTCTGTTTACTCTGGCTTTTCCTTACTACCTTTTTCTTTCTTCCTGAACTCTATTAAGTTGGCAAGATTCTCTTTGTTTCCTAGTATTTCTTCTGCTAGTTTGGAAATTATAGGTTGCATTTCCATTCTTTTAATGGATACTTTAAAAGTTTTAATAACCAACTTGAATTTTGTAAAAATCTCACTGTATTTGGTGTTTCTATCCTCTTCTCACACACAACAAAGGTCTTAATATATACTAAACACTGCAATGCTGTTAATATACAAACATCAAATGAAAACAAAGTTGTGTTCAACAGTTGGTTTACTGACTGTATTCAATTTCTCTCTCTTTTTTTTTGAGATTTTACTTATTTGAGAGAGAGAGAGAGCACTAGCGAGTGGGTGGGAGGGGCAGAGGGAGAGGGAGAAGCAGACTCCCCACTGAACAGGGAGCCCTACATCAGGGCTCGATCCCAGGACTCCAGGATCATAACCTGAACCAAAGGCACAGGCTTAACCGACTAAGCCACCCAGGGGCCCCATGACTGTATTCAGTTTCTATTGCTACCTTAACCATTACCATAAACGTAGGTGTTTAAAACACAAACTGATTATCTTACAATTCTGGAAGACAGAAGTCCAGGTAGAATGTGGCTGATGGGGTCCCTGGCTTCCTTAGAGTTTCTTTCTTGAGGCCCAAAGCAAGGTGTTGGAAAGGCTAAGTTACTTTCTAGAGCCAGGAGATGAATCCACTTCTAAGTTCATTCAGGTTTTTGGCCAAATTCAGTTCTTTGGGGTTGTAGGACAGAAGTCCCTCTTTCCTTGCCAGTTGTCAGAGGCCAACATGCTCCTAGAGGTCTCTCTCTGGTCCTTGACCATGGCCGCTTCCGTTTCAGAGCTAGTAACAGGGCATGAAAGCCTTCTTGTGCGGCAGTCTGTCTGATTCTTTTGTCCTATCTTTTCTGCCTCCAGCTGTTGAAAGTTCTTTGCTTTTAAGGCGTCACATGATTAGATAAGGCCCACCTGGATAATTCAGGCTACTCTTTCCGTCTTAAGGTCTATAACCTTAATTACTTCGGTAAATTCCTTTTGCCCTGCAACGTAATATATATTCACAAATTACAGGGATTACGGCATGGTATATTTGGGGGGACCCTTCTGCCTACCACCACCTTAATTACAGCTGTCAGCATAGGTTAGGTGATTTTTTTTTTTTTTAAGATTTTATTTATTTGAGAGAGCACAAATGAGCATGAGTGGGGTGGGGTGGGGGAGGGGCGGGGGGAAAGAGGGAATCTCAAGCAGGCTCCTCACTGAGCAGGGAGCTCTACTCAGGGCTCCATCCCAGGACCCTGAGATCATGACCTGAGCCGAAGGCAGACGCTTAACTGAGCCACCCAGGTGCCCCAGGTTAGGTGATTCTGAAAATGCAAACTATCTCCAAAATCTATTTGGCTTAATTCAGCAAAGATTTATTTCATACTCATAGAATCTCTGATTCTCTACAGCAGCTGTTATCTGTGGAGTAACTCAGTGACCCAAATTAAGAGAGGATGTATTATCTGATAGAACAGTACTTCTCAAACTTTAATGTACAGATGAGTCATCTGAGGATCTCGTTACAATGACAATTCTGATTCTACAGACCTGGAACGGAACCCGAGACTCTTCCAGTTCTCACATGAGCCCAGCTGATGCTGATGCTGCTGATCCCAAACCACCCTTTGAGAAGCAAGGTTTTGGAACACATGGTTTCCTTGGTCACTACTACAAGGGAAAAGAGCATGGACACTCTGAAACTGACCCTTTATTGCTTCCTCCTGAAAATAATATACATCATTTCAACTCACATTTCAGTGGCAAAAGCCACTCATATATATGGTCCTGCCTAACTTGGTTAGAAAAGTTCAATACTCCCATATGCTCATTAGGAATGGAGAACCAGGAATATTAGTAATGAAACATACATGCATACACAGACACACTCTCACATCCCTTTGGGCTCATCATTGTTTTCTTGTATGCTTCTATGGTTTCTTAGAGTCCACCTTTTTCTTTCTGAAATTCATCCTGTAATAATTATTTTAGTGAAAATCTGTGGGTAGTGAATTCTCTTGTCTTTGTGTATCAGAACACATTTTGGTTTTTGCCTATACTCTCAATTGATAGTTGAGGGTACCAAATTCTACACTGACACTTCTATTTCATTAGCACTTTGAAGATATTAACTCATTATCTTCTGGACTCTATGTGATGAAGAAGTTTCTGTCATTAGTCTAATTTTTATTCCTTTATGGGTGATCTGTTGTTTCTCTGATAGCTTTTAATATTTTCCCCTTTTTCTTTCATGTTGGACTATTTTCTGACGTTGGAGACTATGACATGTATTTTATTTTTGAATAAAAAATAAACATATATTTTATTTTTTCTCTTCAGCACTTACATCACAATTCTAGTCTGAGGACTCTTATCCTCAGAATTTCCCTTCTGGAATATTCGAAATGTCACATCCCCCATTTTCTTCTTTGGAAGCTCCTCTTCCACATAAAGAGTGAACATTTTATTTGTTCTCTATCTCTTAAAGGCTCTGTCATATCAGGTATCTGGAATTTTGAGCTGTATTTTGGGTAAATTTCTATGTTATCTTCAAATCACTAGTTCTCTCTTTGTGTCCAGTAGGGAACTTACCTCATTTAATGAGATTTTTGTTTCAATTACAACATTCTTTTACTGTAAAATTTCTAATAGTTTATTTTCTTTGTTCATCAATCTATTACTTCACCATTGCCTGGTTTCCCCTCTCATTTACTGTTTATTTTCAATAGTTACTTTTTTTCCCAGTGTGTTTCTTTTAAACACATAGTCAATTCTCATTATTCATGGTGGTTATTTTCTTTCTTTCTTTTTTTTTTTTTAAGATTTTATTTATTTATTTATTTGCGAGAGAGAGAATGAGAGACAGAGAGCACGAGAGGGAGGAGGGTCAGAGGGAGAAGCAGACTCCCCACTGAGCAGGGAGCCCAATGCGGGACTCGATCCCAGGACTCCAGGATCATGACCTGAGCCGAAGGCAGTCGCTTAACCGACTGAGCCACCCAGGCGCCCCATGGTGGTTATTTTCTATCAAGTCACCATAAACACTGAATTAGAAAATGCTATCATTGCTCACAGTTCCAATGAGTCTCATACTTTGGCCAACCAACCAATACATAATCTTGTTTTATGTGTGTTTCTGTTTAAAGACACTTTATTTAATATCTTTTGATTCATTAACATTGAACTTATAGCCAAGAGCATTATAATTCATGCCTGAAAAGCTTATGTAACAAACATTTTCTCAAAAAGGCACAACACAGACTTCTTGTGCTTAGAAATACCAGACAGCACTTCAGCACTATGCTTGGGGGTCATTTTAAAAATCACCATTAAAAAAGCACAAAAATGTAAAAAATTTGCATTACGTAGATTGTGAAAAGGACAGTTGTTTATACTATGAGCGCTGAAACAAGAAGGCACCACCTCATCTGGGAATGTGCTGGCTGGACAACTGAAATTTTTTGCCACTCTGCATGTCTACAAACGGCCAGGGATAAATTTCTGGAGAAATGGTGAATTCATGATAACTGGAATCCACAAATAATAAGGACCAACTGTATCAATTTTAAAGTCTTTTGTCAAAATGCTATATTTGCCTAATTTTATCTGGGGTGAATATTAATTTTTTTAAATTTTATTTTATTATGTTATGTTAATTACCACACATTACATCATTAGTTTTTGATGTAGTGTTCCATGATTCATTGTTTGCATATAACACCCAGTGCTTCATTCAATACATGCCCTCTTTAATACCCATCACCAGTTTAACCCATCACCCCACCCCTCTCCCTTCTAGAACCCTCAGTTTGTTTCTCAGAGTCTATAGTCTCTCATGGTTCACCTCCCCCTCCGATTTCCCCCTCTTCATTTTTCCCTTCCTACTATCTTTTTTTTTTTTTTAACATATAATGTATTATTTGTTTCAGAGGTACGGGACTGTGATTCATCATTCTTACCCAATTCACAGCACTCACTGTAGCACATACCATCCCCAATGCCCATCACCCAGCTATCCCATCCCTCCCACCCCCTACCACTCCAGCAACCCTCAGTTTGTTCTTTGAGATTAAGAATACCTCATATCAGTGATATCATATGATACATGTCCTTCTCTGATTGACTTATTTCGCTTAGCATACTACCCTCTAGTTCCATCCACGTCATTGCAAATGGCAAGATTTCATTTGTTTGGGTTTTTTTTTTTTTTAATGGCTGCATAATATTCCATGGTTTATATATACCACATCTTCTTTATCCATTCATCTGTCAATGTACATCTTGGCTCTTTCAATAGTTTGGCTATTGTGGACATCATTGCTATAAACATTGGGGTGCACATACCCCTTCAGATCACTACACTTGTATCTTTGGGGTAAATACCCAATAGTGCTATTGCTGGGTTGTACAGTAGCTCTATTTTCAACTTTTTGAGGAACCTCCATACTGTTTTCCAGAGTGGCTGCACCAGCTTGCATTCCCACCAACAGTGTAGGAGGGTTCCCCTTTCTCTGCATCCTCCCCAACATCAGTCGTTTCCTGACTTGTTAATTTTAGCCATTCTGACTGGTGTGAGGTGATATCTCATTGAGGTTTTGATTTGGATTTCCCTGATGCTGAGCGATGTAGAGCACTTGTTCATGTGTCTGTTGGTCATTTGGATGTCTTCTTTGGAAAAATGTCTGTTCATGTCTTCTGCCCATTTCTTGATTGGATCATTTGTTCTTTGGGTGTTGAGTTTGATAAGTTCTTTATAGATTTTGGATACTAGCCCTTTATCTGATTTGTCATTTTCAAATATCTTCTCCCATTCTGTCGGTTGTCTTT
>NW_027687999.1:0-363 GCF_054177405.1 Leptonychotes weddellii | reverse complement strand
CTGTCATTCCTGTCATCTATACAGGAATTCCATCCAAATGATCTTTTGCCAAATCCCAGTGGAGTTTAGAGATCCTTATGGGGGATTTGTAAAGCTTTGTTGTTTTTAGATCAAACTTCCTCATTTTGTTTCTCTTCTTTCACTTGGCCTTTGGGGGAGAGTTCAGCAGTTTGATGGTGAGTTACTGGTTAAATATCTCATCCTCAAAGGGCTCTCTTGGGGTCTCTCACGAATGCTAGAGATGTTGGAAACCACCTCTGTTGACTCAAGATGGCCAATGATGTACTCAATGAAGACTCATCTACTATACCTGGACTGTATCTACACAGGTTAACTTATTTAAGAGGAAAAGTTAGGTTTAAA
>NW_027687998.1:0-363 GCF_054177405.1 Leptonychotes weddellii | reverse complement strand
AGATAGATGATAGATGATAGATAAGTAGATAGATAGATAGATAATAGGTAGGTAGATAGATGATAGAGGATAGATAGATAGATGATAGTTAGATAGAGATAGATAATAGATAATAGGTAGGTAGATAGATAATAGGTAGGTAGATAAGTGATAGATGATAGATAGATAGATGATAGATAAGTAGATAGATAGATAGATAATAGGTAGGTAGATAGATGATAGAGGATAGATAGATAGATGATAGATAGATAGAGATAGATAATAGATAAATAAAGATAGATAATAGGTAGGTAGATAGATAATAGGTAGGTAGATAGGTGATAGATGATAGATAGATAGATAGATAAATAGATGATGGAGAGA
>NW_027687997.1:0-363 GCF_054177405.1 Leptonychotes weddellii | reverse complement strand
CACGGAAACCAGCTCCACCATTTACCCGCCACCGTGGGAGCCGATCTCCTCGGGGCCTGTTTTCTCATCTACGATGTGGGGGCAACTTATACTGCAGACCCCAGCAGGATGGTAAGGGATAACCAGGGACAAAGGCTCAGCACCTCACCTGTCGCCGGGAAGCATTGTTACCATTACTAGGGAATTCCCTGTGAGGTTCTTCCCTGAGCTGGCAAGAAAGCCCCAGGGTCTCCACACCATTTGCAGGAAGCTCCCAGGGGGTTGGCAGCCGTCTTCCCTGCTCTCCCTCTCCTCCAGCCCCAGTCGGAAAACCCCTTTGTCAGGTCGCCCCTGACACAGCCAAGCTGTTTTCCTTTCCCTTGT
>NW_027687996.1:0-363 GCF_054177405.1 Leptonychotes weddellii | reverse complement strand
ATTTCTTACTCTTTCCCTGGGTGGTTTCTGTAGAACCCAAACTGCTCATCTGCCACTTCTATTTCCACTCTTAAAAACAAGGGGCGCCTGGGTGGCTCAGTCGTTAAGCGTCTGCCTTCGGCTCAGGTCATGATCCCAGGGTCCCGGCATCGAGCCCCACATCGGGCTCCCTAGTCCGTAGGGAGTCTGCTGTTCTCCCTGCTTGTGCACACGCGCGCTCTCTCTCTCTCTGGCAAATAAGTAAATTAATTATTTATAAAACAAACAAACAAAAGAAACAAGTGCGGGGAAGGCCAGGCAAGTGTTCCCCACCCCCAGCTCTCTAGAAAAGCAGGGCAAGGACGACAAAGAGAGAGGTGCCCT